>NC_063194.1:20703367-20873367 GCF_017589495.1 Alosa alosa
CAATTCTGGGTTTTAATCACAAAACAGACACAATGAATCCTTTTCCTAATGACCAGATGTCATGACGTCAGGAGGAAGTGATAGTGTTTTCAAAAAATATTTGAGTGAAGAATCATGGTGTATTACCAATAACTTGGACCGTCTTTTGAACATAATAAGTGGCTGTCAGTTTGCCACTGAGCAAGCAAAAAAATCATCAAAACCTGTAGTTTCCAGACAGTTATCAGAACAACCAGCTGTTTTGATCAACAGAAAAAGTAAACACTGGAATTGTTGCACACAGCTGTGAATTGAGGCTTGATTTAGTCATTTGGCTAGTGAGGCATACATTCTCTGAGAAAAGCACATGTAAATGTGTGTTTGTGTGTGTGTGTGTGTGTGTGTGTGTGTGTGTGTGTGTGTGTGTGTGTGTGTGTGTGTGTGAACTTGAGCCAATCCTATATATGTGCAACTAATCTGAAGCCAGATATGCTAAATGGCAGAGACAGACATCCACCCACTTACATAAGCAAAGAGTTATGGGTGACAGAGTGTATGGATACTGAAAGTCAACAACAACCTGAATGACATGCAGAGGACAGAAAGCAAACAGTGCAATAGGGAGAAAGAGAGAGAAGAGAGAGAGATGGGGGGAAAGACAGAAGAGAAAGAAAGGGATGAACTGAAAAGAGAAAAAAGAATAGCTCACCACGAGCAGTGCGAACAGGATGACTCCACAGCTCCACACATCTGCCCTACGCCCGTCATATTTCTCACCCTGAAAATGGAGAGAGAGAGAGAGAGAGAGAGAGAGAGAGAGAAAGAGAGAGAGAGAGGAGAAAGAGAGAGAGAGAGAGGGAGGGGAGAGTGGCACAGAAACAACAGCCGCCTATTGTTACGCATACACGCACAAAGCCACAAAGACAAGCACATACCAACCACACACACAGTTAGCTATAGGATGACCACACAGTCCAAAACAAACTATCCCTCCACAGACACACACAAACGGATTCAAACAGCAAAATGACGACAGCATGCCAAATCCTGCTTTAAAGATTTTCAGAGCTGTTTCCGTATTGTCTTACTACTATTGTTTCCTAGTGGCACCACAGCACAGATACAAACAAACACACACACACACACACACACACACACACACACACACACACACACACACACACACACACACACACACACACACTATGAAATATGAACACACACTCACTTAGGGACCATAAACACAAATATAAAAAAAATGCATGCTAATGACACATGGAACATACAGGTGAAACTGCTACATGTTGCTGAGACTATGCTATGACTTACCCTGATCACCTCTGGGCATGCATAGTGAGGGGATCTGAAAACATTTGAACACACAGAATTACAATTTATTTATCCACATCACACACACGCAATACATACATTATACATGTACTTGAACACACACACACGTACAGACACAAGTATATTTATAGTCATGAATAGACAGAATCACAATACTCACCCACAGCTTGTCTCCAAGAGACTGTCTCCTACTTGTAGTGAGGCCATGCCAAAGTCAGCGATCCTGATGTTGTTCTTTTCATCCAGCAGCAGATTCTCTGGCTTTAAGTCTCTGTGACTGGAGGAGAGAGAGAGAGAAAAAGAAAGACGAAGAAAGGGGAGGGTGTGGGGCATTGATTTTATGACTTGATGTGTTCCCTGTAATTTTTACTCAGCCAAACCAAGCAAATAAAATAAATCTAAAACATAACAAACACATCATTATAACATATCCTCAGAGAAACATGCACAGAACCTGTTGTCATAGACACATTCCATTTCTGTCTAGCACACATGCACAACGAAAGATACACCCTACATATCGGATCACACACACAAAAGCACACAGACATCACAATCACTCTCGTCATTGCTCTCTAAAAGGAGGCCTACCATATGGAGTGGCTGTGGCAGAAGTCCAGGGCCGAGATGATCTGTTTGAAAAACTTTCTGGCTTCTTTAGGGGTCAGTCGGCCCTTCTTCACCAAGTAGTCGAACAGCTCCCCACCCGACACATGCTCTAGCACCAAGTACCTAACAAACGGGAGAGGGGGTGGGGGGTGGGGGCTGTCAGTTTGCCACTGATTGAATTTGTGCAGGAGACGTAAATACAGTCACATCTTATCACACCAGATGAGCACAGACAGAAGCTGTGGGCAGTTCTATGCAAAGAAATGTGAAACCGACTTTTGCAGACAAACACACATGGGCCGATAAACACACACACAGAGAAACAGACTCACATACTTACAGATATTTGTTATTCTCATAGACATCATGCAGCTTCAGAACATGAGGGTGTTCTATCAGTTTGAGAATAGCTATCTCTCTCTCCACCTGGACAGAGAGAGAGTGAGAGAGAAGAGTGAGAGAGAAGAGTGAGAGAGAAGAGTGAGAGAGAAGGTAAAGAGTGGAAAGAAAGCAGGAGATGTTAACCAGCATAGCTTCTGCTTGAGGAAAAGAGGAGAGTGCAGAGGTGGCAAGTGGGTGATGAGCATCTGCAGACAGAGCTGTATTATAAACACAGCAGCCGATAGCAATGCAAGAGGAAAAGAATGGAAAGCTGCGGAGCTTCGTAGCTCAGATTTGGGGACAAATGCCTAGGTACCTCTTTAAACACTTAGTGTAATATCTTGATTTGGTCAGAAATATTTTATACTTTGTAGGTGAATTTATCAATGGTATTTTCTTGTAGCTTTCCAGACCACAAGTTCAACAGAGAAAGCCACAACACAAAGAGATCAGCAAATGTCTGCTTTTCTTACCTTCATGAGAACCGACTCTGACAGCTTTTCCCTGTTCACAATCTTTATGGCCACCTTCTGCCCTGTGATGCAGTGTACTCCCAGCTTCACCAAGCCTGGAGGGGAGGAATGGGAGGGAGGGGGTTGAGAGCACTTTAAAGGCAGAGAGGAAATACAGGAAACCTCAGACAACAGAGAGAGAGAGAGAGAGGAGAGGGAGAGAGGGAGAGAAAAAACAAAGGGCTTAATGCCCCCCTCCTGCCTCTCTCTCTCTTTCTCTCTCTCTCCCTTTATCGTCCCTTCTCGGCAGACAGTGACCCAATGGGATTGAAAAGGATATGTGAGTGAGTGATGACATCACCAATCAGGTTTATCCAGACCTGATCAAAACTAACATGTCATGAAACCCTATCCCTGACCAAAGCTTCAAAACGCTGAACACACCATCTCAGGAAACTGGTCTCAGAGATCTTGTGGCTTCTTTACTCGTGGCCAACAGCCCAGTTTCAATAATAACATCCACTATGTACATGTCACTTCAAATGAAAGAGAGTGCAGCACCTAGGCTTTATGTCCTGCCTGTGTGCAACATCATGGTCAGGACAGGACCAGTGGCCAGGTGGCTCACTCCACACTTGCTCTTAACTGACTCGAATTTCCTTGCACACTTATCGATTACCAGCTGACCAAAATATTCCAGCAAAATACACACATCACTCTGCTCCGCCAGCCGAGTGACACATTTTTTAGGGTTTAGTACAGCTACATAAAGTGAGAAATGGTCTAATATGGTTGAATATCTTCCCTATGGAAATATGCGAAACCACTATGCAGTTTCATACGGTTAAGAAACATACAAATAAAGCATATTCATTCACATTGTACACCAAAACAGAGCATCATATGAGTTGGCAAATATACTTCATGAAGTAAATGCTGTTGGGTCACTACCACCAATAATAGACAAACATCTCACCCATCAGTCGGCAATCGCCTACAGATAATCCAGAAGCAAACTAGGTTTTAACAGTGTGACCTCTTCTAGGCTACAGTGTATTCCCTTCATAGGCAGGGATAGACTAATTCAGCATGGGACAACTGTAGGCTACCACATCAATACAATGGCAGCAGCATGCACAGGACAGAGAGAGAGAGAGAGAGAGAAGAGAGAGAGAAGAAAAAGAATCATCGCACTGATTCGTTAATATGAGCATTGTTTTAATGACCGCAACAGATGACTAGGCTACTGCTCATGCATAAAGTTAGGCTACATGCATGCTTTCGAATGATCATGTAAACTGCTGTCCATCATTATGAACCATGGACAGTTCACGTAAGTAACATTAATGTTTCACAGCTTGACACATAAGAGCTCAGCAGGGCACTGACATCAGTGCTGATTCTTACCGGTCTGCCCTTTCCCCAGAGTCTTCTCCAGGCGGTAAGGCCCCACATACTGTGCCGGCTGACTCGACAACTCCTTGCTGGACATTTCTTCAAACGATTTGTTTCTGCGACCAGAACTCTATAAAAAATCAGAGTTTCTTCCAGGGGAGTCTGCTACGATGAGTCCTGTGCGCTGTGTAACCCCGCCGTAGCGACATTACAGACAGTAAGAGGGGCAAGGAATGGCCTACGCTTCGTGATGACAATAATGTGGCCTACTCACAACCACTTTCCAATGATGCTCACTGCTAATGTAAATATTAACTAGATGTGTTCGCTGAACGCGTAGCCTGATACTGTTAATAGTCATAAACTATGATCTGAGATTAGGCCTATGTCAACTAAAGAGACGTAGGCCTAGACCTATGTTATGAGTGCGCATCAAACTAATGAATCAAAGATCCATGATAAATTAGGGTAACAATATGAAACTATGTTCTGACAGCAGGAATATCGAGTTAGCAGAGATAACATAGCCTGTGTCTTTGACAAAAATACGCTGGAGACACATGAATGTTGATGTAGATACGAGTCTAGTAGGCTAGGTGTCATCGCAGATTCAAAGGCGCTGACAAAATTATGATTAGAGCCGAACATGTGGGCCAGCCCGTCCAGCGGTCTGACTGTCAGATAGGCCTACACTTTGACACATTTTAGTCAAGTCAGTAAACACAACAATGTTGCAACAATAAAATAAACTTAATTCCGTTGGAAATGAACGGGCTACAATATTCATTGAGATTTGCTTCTAGTTATCTATCCGTAACAATTCGTTATTCTGCTGTTTGTTCAGTTGACTTCGCAATTTCAGTAATCGTATCGGCTATCCTCACATTCCCCGTCAAGTGAATATTCTCCCATTTAAACCGCAGTGCTAAAATATGTCCAGTGTCTGGAGTATTAGGCTACTTACTTTACCCCAGGCCTCACATCCGGAAATATAGAGAAAAGAGAGCCACCCTGTGCGAAAACGCTCTGGTAGGACACCGCTATCCACCAGCACCCGGTCCAAATACAACCCCAATGCGTTTTCAAGAGAAGGCAAGGGCTAAATAGTGTTTTTCTTGCACCACTCGAAGGCCTGGACGTTTAATGCGATACATCGCTGTTCTAGAAAATGCAAGCATATTTAGCTGGCGTAGAATCCTCCGCCTCTCCTCCTCCCTCCCTCGGCGAGCAGATCACAGCATCTTCTCCTGCCGTCGTCGCAGCTGCAGCCCGTCGCGCAGCCGTGCGTTGTCCTTGCGCCTTAAGACGTATCCCTGAAAAAAGTATCGCCTTCACAACACTTGCTTCGTGACGACCGACTCCAGTACCCCACCTTCTATCATACACCCCGCTCCCTATCTCGTTCTCCCCTTGCTTCTCTTGATTCGATACGGGCAGCATCAGCATCCGGGGTTCACTCGGCCTGCGCTCTCCATCGTCTCCTCCCTTCCCTTTTCTCCCAGAACACCCCCTCTCTCCGCCCCACCCAACTACACCACTCTCTTCTGCACAGATGCTCCACCGAATGGTGCCTTAAGTGAACCAAAGGCTGGATATTAGAATATAGGTCTGCAAAATCTAATATTACCTTGCAAAACGACCAAAGTCTGAAACGAGTAATTTGTTATGGTTCTTTCCGTTTTCAAATAAATAGGGTAGACTATCTCAAACGTTATGACAATAGTCCTAGATTCTTTATTCGGTTTGTGCTTTATTATGACATTTACAGTGATGCCTACAGATGTATTTTTTTTACAGTGCTTCCATTCGTTTCTGTGAGGAGACTGAACACTCCATCAAGGATAATACCTCATCTGTACACACGGTGGCAGTAGATTATTTTGTTGTAAGCAACAACTGAAATAACCCCAAACATTCTTGATTAACATGAATGAGCAATATCTCCCTTAAGCAACACGTTACATTGTGCACATATACTTGTACTCTTTAGGCTTCCCTTCATTGCATCTCATTATTAACACTGGTTGATTACCAAGCTGTGGTTTTCTCACATTACACTACAAACTGTACTGTAATGCCTTTCCATTAATTGCTGAGAAAATCAAAAGTAAAAAAAACTATTTGCACCACTGCAATGTCTGCAGCAAGGAATTTGCATATCACCGGAGTTAATCAACTCTAAAGTCGCACATCAATGCAAAGAAATAGTGTTGACATTGAGGGAAGTGTTAATTTATTTTCATTGTGTCCCCTAGGTTATATCTGTGGCTTGAAATAAGCACTTTTGAATTTATTTCCTCAGCATATTAGGTCATATCATAGATTATTATGGCCATTATTAAAATAATAATAAAAGAGTTTTTGAACTTTAATGTCACTAATGGTGATTATTCAATGATTTATTTGAATTTAAAATTTAAAATACTTTCACAGCAAAAATGATATTTGCAAAAGTAAAAAAAAACTATTTGCACCACTGCAGAATTTGCAGGAGTTAGTTCCCATTTTGCACCTTGAGAATTGACATTCAATGTCCAGAGCATATTTCTATGATGTAAGGAGGTATGAATGTTTGGTGTGACCTGAGTTCAGGCCTATTTTCAGTCTTCTGTGGCCTGGATAACATAAATAATGATGGTGCACATCCTAACAGATTACTCTTTGATGATTTATATTATTATATAATAACCTAACTATGAAACTTGAAACTTTCTACTATGAAAACATCATGCTGTTATACCATAAAATAAAACCAAGTGAAGGTTGGTTTTAGAGAGACACTGATCCTCAAAACAATCAGTGCAACCTCATCACTTTAAGTCCATCTCACTTGATCTTAGGTCACCACATACAACTACAACAAATACTCACAACTAACCCCTTTAAAATGGGCTTTTCAGCTAATCAGATTAGATAACTGGCCCACACACAAATCACACATGGCCGTCCAACCGGATTGTCACCCTTGTGTTGGCTTAAGAACCAGTTCATTCGTATAGATCAAGCTTTTGCTCGATCACTTTGCTGTTGATACTAGGACAACCAGTTGTCTTTCAAGGATCATTAAGTATATCTATGCAGTTCATGTGGCTATTTGAAAAAAAAGTGGATCATAATTATGACAGTTGTCTGTCAGAAAATGTCAGATTAAATATTTGTCTTCAAACTACTTCTGTCTTTAGAATCTGCCAATTCCTTAAGTTCTTCCCTCACATGTGTCATCTTATTGAAAACACTCCTTCCCAGTCATTCAAGTTTGCACTCGGAGCGCCTATGAAATACTCAGGGCCCCACAGAGCTGCTGTAAGCATCTCTGCTGAGTGAGGTATACGTGTGTATGTTTAAGCACTGGTCACACGAGGGAGGGATGGGTGTCTATGTACTCAAATGGAGACGTTCCTGGAAACATGGTATGGGGGACAGAGGCCATAGAAGTAACCAGACACCACAGCTATGTGTGTGAATACTAAAATGTACATGCACTCACAGACACACACACAATCCAATGTATGCATGTGTACTCACACTCAAGGAAGTAAATACACACACATATATAAATATATATATTAGAGCTGTCAAAATAAGTGATTAATTTCGATTAATTAATTTGAGAAAAATAACTGATTAAAAAAAATAAGGCAGATTAATCGATTCCGTATGACCTTTGACCCTGAGCCGTTGTAGTCAGTAACCATGTAAAATGAAGGAGAGAAAAGAAAATGTGCTGACTAGATCATTGATTGGAACATTTACTTTTAAACAATGGCCTGATGGTGTTGATTCAAATTAAAGTGTTGATTAAAATAAAGTCCTCTGCAATGTCTGCAGCAAGGAATTTGCATATCACCGGAGTTAATCAACTCTAAAGTCGCACATCAATGCAAAGAAATAGTGTTGACATTGAGGGAAGTGTTAATTTATTTTCATTGTGTCCCCTAGGTTATATCTGTGGCTTGAAATAAGCACTTTTGAATTATTTCCTCAGCATATTAGGTCATATCATAGATTATTATGGCCATTATTAAAATAATAATAAAAGAGTTTTTGAACTTTAATGTCACTAATGCTGATTATTCATGATTTATTTGAATTTAAAAATTTAAAATACTTTCACAGCAAAAATTATATATGTGATTAATTTAGATAATCACAAAGTATGTAATTAATTAGATATTTTTTTAATCGATTGACAGCCCTAATATATATATATATATATAAAAAACTATGCACAAAAAAGGATATAGGTGAACACAAAAAACTGTGAGACGTAGCATGATAAATAACTAGTTTTGTGGGCAATGGTAGTGTAGTGGTTAAGGAGCTGGGCTAGGGTGCAGTAGCCTGAAAGTTGTGGGTTCACTTCCCAGCTTCCACCATTGTGCCTTTGAGCAAGGCACTTAACCCCAAGTTGCTCCAGGGACAATGCAATCCCTTGTAGTATAGTTGACATAAGTAGTCACTTTGAACAACAGTGTGCTAAATTAATAAATGTAAATGCAGAGATACATCTTCATGCACAAATCTCACCCATTTATACAGAAATGGATTCAGCTTACATGTGTAATGCAAGAGAGTGCAACTAGATTTGTTGTGCAAGGTGAATATTTCAAAAACACACATACACCTTTCAGCCATACTTTGAGCAATGGATTTATTCCACTGAGATGGGTCTTTAGAAAGCAGGTTGGCTTCTTGGGCTCCTGTGTTTCTTACTGTTCACACATCAACTCATAGCCCTGAGGAGGGAGGTCAACACATCCAGTCACACACACTCAGACAGAAACTTAATCCCACCAGACAGGCAGTCGTTTCTCATGAGGGGATGACAAAGAGAAAGGCATAAATTGTATTAGCAACATTACAGAGGACCTTCAGGTTAGTCAATCTCTTGTCATTTTAATCCCATCACTGGCCATACTGTGATTGAGCATGAAGATACCCAGATTACTTAGAGTGAAAAGGGTAAAACACAGAACACTGGATTCTTCCTACCCTTCCACAAAATGTGTAATGGCAGCATAGGATTTAAAGAGAAACTATGCAGTATATTGGCAATTTCTTCGCCGTTTTTGCTTCTTTTCGCTGGCTCAGTCATGACTAATGTCTGAGAAACTCCATCGCTACCTTGTTCTAGCTGGTGCCTGGCATGTATGTGTATTCAAATGCAGTAAAGCCATTCTTTACACTCGTTATACTTCCTGAGGAGGACGTCGGCCCACCGGCCCAAAGTTGCAAGGGTGGTTATAACCATTTCAATGACTCCGAAGCTGTTAAGGTCAATTAAACTAAAAAATCTGCATAGTTCACTTTTAATAAACACTTGTACAGTTCTGGCACATCCTCTGACTCCTATATTAAACCAAAGACCAAGATATGGAGCCTATTTCTGTTTCAGTGTGTTTTTCCATAAATACAATGAGGTGGGATAGTCTTGTCAAAGTCTTCAAAATAGAACAGACATTTAAATGCATTAATGCATGTTCTATGGATAGCCCATAGACATAATATAAAATATCTACACACCATATTTTTGCAACGACTGCAGTGTGGCAATATTCAAGTACCCCTCTTAGAAGTCAATCATACAGGGATTAGACGTTATTTATAAGGGGAGATGGCATTGACTTGAAATACTTTCTTCTCCAAGTTTACTGGTTTTATTGCTCAAATCGGTCATTTTTTTATGCTTAAGGTTTTGTTTTACTGACCCTCACTTCTAATGCAAAATCTCTTTAAAGAAAGGGATACCCTACCCACGTGAGTCTGTGGATTTTCTTTTAAACATCTAAACTTAACCAAAGTTTATTTATTTTCTTTATATTGGCCTTTTGCAAATAGATGCAAATGTGTAGTCTCTGTTTGGAGATAAATAGTCCCGCTATGTTAGAAGACCCATAGGTGTGACTGTCTCCAATTGAAAAACTGAACTTTGAATTTTATTTTTGTTATTCTGTTGCACCTTTTATTTCTTTATGCTTCATTTGATTTCCTTTTCAGTTTGTCCTGACTTACTTGTTGCCTGATTGGTTACAGATTTCCCAATTCCATTATAGGTGCTAAGATAACAGGAGGATAATTTTATATAATCCTCATTTGAGCCTTTCCTGGCTGTGTTGTTATTTTATTTGTATTTTATTTGTTTCCTTGTTCTCATTTTTCTGATGGTTGTTTGCTTTAACTGTTATATTTTTTTCATTAGAAAGCAGGTTAAAGTTTCATTTTTATGTTGTTTGTTTGTTTGTTTTGTAATTATTTATTTCATACATTTTCAAGCTTTGCTCCTAGCCACCCATCACCGGATGATATTTGATGTCTATAAAATATCTACAAGAACCTTACCATGTTATACAATGTAGTTTGTTTTGTTATCAGTTTCGGAGGCGGATCTGATGGACAAGGGTGTGCCACCGATCCGAAGGGGGATGGTTGATGGTTTTTAACAATGGTGATGGTGATGTGTGTAAATAGCCTGTTACATTATAGGTTGAGGACTTGGACTCCTCAAGAAACTTTACTTCTCAAGAACACTGTTTAATAGATTTGGACGAGATGTTTTGTTACCACTGTCATAAGAAATGTTTACATTATTACTAGGAATTCTGTTCTGAGGCATCACAAGCCTCAAAGTTCATATACTGTATTGTTTGCGTGTTTGGAGGTATAACTGAGAGGTCAAGACAGACCTGACTGCAGCTGACGTCATCCTTGAAAAATGTTGAACTCCACTGAATGATCACTTGCTTATTAGTACTGGAATGACCGCTAAAACCTTTTTGCTCCAAGCTACATATATTTTCAAGATCTGTTTTACAGACTCTGAAGTCGCAGACCCAGAGACACCCTAACGACGCATGTCTCACTTCCCCCACTGGCTTCTCATGGGACGTGTAATGGATGGGACAGAAGTGTGATGGTGGAAGACACAGCTTATCGAAAGGGGGACAGCCCTTTGATCTGATATCCAACACCACCCCTGAAGACCCCAGCAGCACAGTGTTCCTGGGAGGGCAGCATTTGGAAGTCTTGTGTACCATCCCACAAAAGGACCTTGGTCAGAACATCACGAGAAAGATTGGTAGAATAGTGGACCTGCTGTGGGCAGAATAACCCCCAAAAAACAGCAAGGATCCGAAGGTTCCAGGTAGTCGACCCTGACCTTCAGACTAGAGAATTTTTATTTTGTTGGTATACTTTAACTGGAGAAGGAAATATTGAAGAAAAAGAAGAGGAACACAGGGTGTGGAGGAACGCCTCCTATTAATAGAGCCAAGCGCCACCCTAAGCACATTTTGCACACACATACACATTCTAAACATTGTGCACCACATGAAAGCAACCCACCTGTGATTTTATTCTATTGCATTGTGCACCACAAGAAGAATGGAAACTGGCTTTTGTTGCATTTTCTTAGCTGTGTCTATGGTACAGTAGATGATGTCAGTCTTTCTACTGTTGTTATTTTTATTCTCCCATGATCTGTAACCTCCTTCCACACCCTAAAAGTCCTCTGTTGTTAATAAGCTGATTCATAATTTATGTTAGCAAGTTTAGATGTTCAAGTCTTTAAGGACTTGAAGGAAATAATTTTATATGACCGTTTCTTGCCCCAGACTTGGTGGAGCCACATTTACATTTAGAGGGTATTCTCTTTCTCAATGCAGATGTAGGTGTGAAATGCTCCCCACTGGCTCCTACCATCTGTCAATCTCCTCTGTTCTGTCTTTGGGTTGGGACCTTATAGTTAACTTTAGCGGAATTATATGTTTGTGTTAACTGTAAATGTGTTCATGTTTGGCATCATTGTAATAGTCTCAGTACAAGGATTGTAATGATTTGATTGTGAGGATGTTTGGAACATTCTATAAGTGATATATCTGATATGATCTCTCCTCATGTTCAGATAGGTGTGAAATATTAATGTTTATAGAACAGCATGTGTCCAGGCCTCTGAAGGACTTCCCAGGAAAGGGGGTAGTTTTAAAAGACAATAGAAGCTGACCAGACCTGATGAAGGCCTAATCCTCACCCTCCCTTTCTATTGCATATTCAAACTGGGTTGGACCTAGAGGTCACTCCTTTTGTTTGTAACATAAAGTTAGTAGACCGTTTCTGTATAGTCAGAGAAGTCAGATAATACTGCGAATCTGGTGAAATCCATGATGGGGTGAAACAAACATGTACTTTTCTCCCTTGAGGGGCACTGGCCCCTCATTCAAAAGAATAAAACCTGGATCTTGACCTTTCATCGTCCTGATTGAGTCTTAAGAGAAATATGGTAGTAAAAATATACTATCAGGGGAAAGAGACAGGGACATGAGCCCACAAACACCTGGAGAACATCAAAATCTAAACGATCTCCCAACAGGGCAAATAAGGCATCCAGATGGAGGCTTACCCAAAATCAATTAAATCCATATTTAACACAAGACACCAGAAGAATAGAACACTGTACCAATCATCACTTTATTATTTGCATTTAAATGTAAGCATCTTGAGAAGACAATTTACATAACAGCCATGGGCTCTCCAGAACTGCCTACAATTCAGCCATAGGGGCAGGGGACAGAGGGGCAGGCTCAGAAATCACTTAAGCTTTACAGGAGGGGGGGGATCAAGGGGACAAGACGAAGACTCTGCCACCAAACCCCCCATCAGAATCTGTATCATTCAGTCCAGTGCCATGTGCAGAAGGGAATGCTGGGAAGGTGGAGGACTCAGTGCAGTGGACCTGGGGGAGAAAGGACAGAGATGGTGAGGAGGCATCCTAAATTGGTGGATGCAAATTCATGGCACACACGTGCACATCCTACAGGTGACATTCAAATATGAACATGAGTGGCAGGAGTTTGTTGCAGCTGTTGAGTACAAGGACTTACATTTCCTGTGAGCCGAGCTCCTCACGATGCCCCAGCAGCGCTCTTCACACAGGCTGCGAACGCCTCCATCAGCTCCTTGCAGCCCTCCTCACCATTCTCTTTCACACTGCAGGGAAGGAGGGACATGTCAGTGGACAGTTTAGTACGAGGTTCCCCACTCAGCCACCATCTGATGACATCTAGCACTTCAAGGGCAACATTAAATATGAAATGAAAATAAGTCCTAAACAAAATTACGTATATTCAGATTGTGACCTTAGCCAATAGTGCAGTACAATCAATTATTGAAATGTAGATGCAATGAACTCATTACCCCTGGCTCCAACCTACTCAATAACCAGCCTACAGACTGTTTGAGCTGGTCCATACATTTTTTTTTGAGAGAGAGAGAGAGAGAGAGAGAGAGAGAGAGAGAGAGAGAGAGAGAGAGAGAGAGAGAGAGAGAGAGAGAGAGAGAGAGAGAGAGATTCCAGTCACACTGCACCAACACACAGCAGCAGACACTGACAGAGAGCATTAGTGTGATGAGGCGAAAGAGCAAGAGGAGGGCGGAGAAAACCCATCCGAGAGAAAAGAAGAAAAAAAAAAAAAAAAAAACGCACAAACATCGCGTGACTGTGCAAAACTGTGGGGGCTGGCAGGTATTGGATCATACATCCTTGGTTGTGTGGAGAGCCAGAGACCAATGACTGCCGCTATCCAAACCCCTTCTGCATCCGTCTTAAAAGGGCATCCCACTAGCCCCTACCAAGGCTCATTTCTCACACACGCTCATACATCTCTCCAACCTCATAGACAGTGACGCAACACACAGCTGGTTGTTTCAGATTAAAAAAGGTTTACACCAACGCATCCTATTGAGCCATGTGTGCACGTCCTCCTGGCTTTGTGAGGGCATGCGTGCATGGCTGCCTCTGTCCTCTGGGATTGCAGGGAGGCCGAGATGACCTAACAGCAGCACAAAAATCATCCCTCCGGCAACAAAATCCAATAATCCCACCGAGAGACAGGGTGAGCGCGAGTGTGAGACCGGCATTTTAATATTAAATGAGAACACACAGGATACCTCCCCGTTGTGAGTGAACACTCCCTTCACCACAAAAGGAAAACCCTGATCTCCCTGGCAAGCCATTACTGGTGTGGCCAACGCCAGCAAAACCAATTAGACCATGATTACATAACCACCCTAAACAAAACACCAATTAAAACACAATGCATGTCTGCACAGAGGCCCATAGAACATGCTTGCTGTAACGAGGGCTTAACGGATTACGGTTCCTCAAAGA
The DNA here is from genome assembly GCF_017589495.1 of Alosa alosa. Classification (NCBI taxonomy): domain Eukaryota; kingdom Metazoa; phylum Chordata; class Actinopteri; order Clupeiformes; family Clupeidae; genus Alosa; species Alosa alosa. Next base: position 20,717,696 of record NC_063194.1, read on the forward strand.
CATTACCAAAATTAAGAGTTCCATCTGGAAGCAATGGATTAGGCATATACAGTACTAACCTGTATTGCAAACACCAATACTTACTGTGGTCACTTCCAAAGTCATTACCGGTTACGTTGAGCTGGTCATGAATGCAAAAAGGGTCTTGTGGAAGGGTCAGAGTGGGACACCAACATGGTGGCCACTGAGGCAACCATGTGGACTCTTCTAATTGTAAGACTTAATTATTTACAGCGAATGCCACTCCTTATGGAGACCAATGCATTATTTACCACCATAGGTGATCACAGCCAAGAAGCCATGTAAGGAACAGATGCACCAGAAGTTAGGGTGCCTGGACCTTTAAAAAGTAATATACATAGTCTCAAAACTGAACAGTTGAGGAAAAACCAAAAACAGTTTCCAAATATGCTCATCTTATTACCATCTACACCACAGCAAAACTGTTCTTAATGAAGCCCTGTAGGTGATTTCAAAAGAGTAACTGTGGACTGAGGGGCCCCACATACCACAAAGCAGCACACCAATGTCTATGAAAACCAAGGACAAAGGTATTCTGTAACACCAAGATTACACAGCAAAAGTAGCAAAAAAAGATACAGTTGGTTAATCTTTAAAACATGGTTAGCCATTATGGTCACCAAGATGTACATAATCTATACCTTGCCCCATCCATGTACCTCTCTACACAGAAGCGCAAAGTTTAAAGCCTGTAGGTCACGATTTCATTACTCAAGGTCAACCTCATAATAAACTACTAACAGCTCATCTTCACTTGACAAGGCAATACAAATCATTTGAGGGCTCCGTGTCCCTGAGAGGTTGGAATTACAGGCCATTTCCCCACTTTATTTTTAGGAAGCACAAGCAAGGTCAAAGCCAGAAAAATAAACTCAAATTACTACTTTAGCAGCTGAGATAGGGGTGTAGTTTTGACTGCATCGCACTGTGCCCGTCAGATACGACTCCAAATAAATCAGAGGAGGACAGGCCTAGCATCACACTGTTCTGGCCAAATAACACCAAGATGGCCACCTTGGTGTCAAGTTTCTATGAAACACAAGCCATGTCTATAGAACATGGATGCACCAACACAAGGCCCACACATGCAAGACTATTTATGATGGACCTAAAAATAGATCCACGGTATGGATTACGCAAAGAGTCAGCCTTCTGAGAGTACTCCATTCAGCTGGTCAGCAGCAGTGCACAGATCATACAGAGCCAAATGACAACAGCAGTGTAGGGGGGTGAGAGGACCCAAGGCCCACAGGAGCCCAACATCAATCAGCAAAAGCAACTCTGCTTTCAGATGGGGACAACTCAAACCCCAAACACGATTACATAGGAGCAAACAGCAGAAGCTTGGCTAGCAGCGCCGCCCCCCCCCCCACACACACAGAAAACTGACCAAATGATCACCCACATTGAAACACACGCCCCTCTGCTTATCTACACACCAGAGTGTAAAAGCCAGAGTGTGAGGCCTTATCAGTAGGTGCCTGAGGGCAGGCCTGGTCAGAGCAAAATGGACAACACTGTTCAAAGTGGTAAATACCACAAAGGTTCAAAATTAAATTGCAAGGGGAGGGATTAGTGGACTGTAGAGGCTGTAGCAAAGGGAATCAGCGAGGGACAAAAGTTATGTCATGATGGATATCGAACCAGACTTTGACATTGCACCGTCATTGAAACCACCAGGTTAGCTTAGCACAGCGCAGCACTTCCTGGGTCGCAAGCCCTCTGCATTTACAGAAAAAATAAAACCCATAACAAGCTCACACTAATCCCAACAGCAGGGTAGGTATCTAGCTGCCTGCACAGGGAAGAGTGTGCAGATCAGAATGCAAGAGTCCACTCCCTCACTCACACTGCAGGGATGTTGACACAGCAAGGCCTCAGGAGCAGCCAGGGCAGGCATGAGATGAGGGGGAAGGGGGAAGAAGGCGACAGTGGAGGAGCACGAGCGAGCAGAGGAAAAATGACGTAGGCAAATTCCCAGCCGCCAATCAGGCGTGAGCAGTAGCATCACGTTTGGACGAGAGCCCCGCTCACCATGTAGCAAAGTGTGGTGGAATTCACAACATCCGAGTTGAAAATAAATCAATTGAAGTCCAAAACACTAAATTAAGAGGTCACAAATAAAAAAAAGGGATTGCCCGGACCACTTCTCTCCAACCCAATATGGCAGCTTGCTACACCACCATTTTCTTGCATAAAGACGCATCTACCCAACCTGTATCAACTGAATCCTCCAACCTAATGCACACCCTCCCAAGACCCACGGAAAAGGAAAAAAAAAAATTCAACCCTTTCCAAAGTGATGAGCCAAGTCTACACACTTTGCCCATCACCTGATGGATCCGACACCGACCAGTCCTGAGCATTAAAGTGGAGCACGACTTACCACTTGTCCAGGTCAGCCTTGATGGCCTCACAGGCAGCGGGCACGGGGGCCTCAGCAAGGACAGCAGCGCTCTCAGAGTCCGACATGTTCAGTGCTGCTTCTGACTGTGCGTCTTAGCCTGTGTGCTCCTGTATGTGCATGTGCAGAGAGAGAGAAAGGGAGAGCACAGTGTGGTTAGAGTTGGCAAGAGGGAGGGGGAGTGTACACAAGAGGGAGGGTGGAGAGCGACGACAGCACACATGTGGACATGAATGCTGGCAGCAGGGGGAGGGGAGATGGAGCCATCCATCTCTTGCCCCTAACCAACAAAACGCAGGGTGGTGGGAGGGAGTAACCTTATCAAAGTTCAAAAAGCAGCCTAACAATTTGGCATCAAACATGAAGTGGACTTCCTCAGTGCCCTTCTGTTCGTGTGGACCAAATGCATAGGTGCACTTATCTGTTGGCCAAAAATAACAAAAGTTCAGAAAATAAATTTGTTTTTAACTTTCATTTAAAAAAAATAATTCTGCGCAACGAACAACAGCTTGTCCATGGCGGGCGCAGCAGCCATGGACGCAGGGTGCAGAAATAGTCACGTCAGCACACCACGAAGTAGACTACTTCTGTAAAAGAGGGCCACCTGCTGGGCACATCACTGCCTAGCAATGCCCCCCAAGTAGAGTTTCTTGGCATAAGCCACATTTTTCGCTCAATCAAGTGAGCCTATTTGTTTCTGGCTGTAGGCCTACCAACCTGGCTGAGGTAAGTGGCGTGCGCTCCTGGGAGAAGACCCTGCCCCAGGTCTTTGCACAGCCTAAGCGGATTCTCCAATGTCACAGGATTACCTGAAAAGCCACATCTTAGGCTACAGACCAATGTAACGGGAATATCGGCCACATTTGAGAAAAAAACACAACATACCAAGATGCCAGGTACAGATATGCTACCTTAGTACTATAGCCTACATAACCCCACGTCTTACATAATATTACTTGAACATTTGAAGAAGTTGCGCAACAACTTCTCACCATTCATTTGGTAATAGGTTACTGCCACACGCAGACCGGTAGTTAATACTGAAGTAATGCATCAAAATATTCAATAAATAGGCAAACTTTAAGATCCCACAGCCCATGCGGACAATCTGCGCTGTTTGAGCAACATGTGTTGGCACCGACTCCAAAATGAATCCCAAAGAATTAATATCGACACCCACCACGATCCAGGCGAAATACATAGATTAGTATACTTCATACATAAACCAGCAGCTATAGAGATAGACTATTTAGCGCATCGTGAACTCAACGTTCAAACTATGTACACTTGAACCAAATGGCAACTTCGCTTATAAATCCAACAGCATCTACTACCAACAGTCAGTTTTAAATAGAAATGTCGGTGGAAACCCCGAAATGTTTTAAGTCATATGTGCATAACCAAATGAAATTTAGAACAGTTCCGCTGAACACAAGAAACCTATTAGCATTCAATTCATTTGTCACGAAAGCTTCCGTTCATTCGATTACTTGAATCCTTATACCAAGAGTAGGCCTACAAATGCATTAATGTGCAGGCGAAAGTTCGGTCGGCATACCTGTTATCTCCCTAGATTCCCGGACTAAAAGTGCACAATGCCTGTTCAAACAAATGTTTTTATAACTGCAGGCGCAGCTTTACCAACCTCCCATCACACCTGATTCAAATTGTGCGTTTTCTATGGAGTGACAATAGATTATGGGTAGTTAAGTCTCGACCATTCCCAGTGGCTGCAACACTGCTGTCTTATCTTGCCGACTGTATCTCATCTTGTACCATTCACAAAGTTCATGCAAACACTAATTGCACCACTATTAAATTAGTTAGAAGAACCGCGCACTTGAAATAAGACACATTCTAGTTTCCGCGGAGTTCACACGAGATAACGCGAAAAGGCACTCACCCCGCCCCCTTCAATATTAGTACACCGTGTTCCCAAAGTAACCATATCATTCATATTCATTTTAGACACTGCTAAACATGCTCAAAATCACTGGTAATTACATTACCATCAAATGCCACCCAATTACCTTCTTTCTGTCTACAGTGGATTCGACAGGAATGAGCTGGGGGGCACAGCGCTTAATGTTTAACAGAGAGGCGTTGCTATGGCTATAGGCTGCGCGTAACCATACATTCACACTCCCTTTTCAAGGGGTCCGAGGCACACATGAGAAGATACAGAAGTGTATTATTCATAGAGGTCACTAGCTAACTCAGACCTAAATAAAACAAAAACAAAATCACACACTTGCTCACACACAGTTCCATGCAGTCATACTCTTGACTTTTCCAAAACCTCCTCCAAGTCATTCTTTATTATTTAACATGTCTCCAGAACTTTTGTATGACCTGCCTGTCTAAGACCATACATATGTTGATTTCAGTTTAACTAAACTCTGAGTTTCAGTGATTAAGCATCCTATCATGACTATGTGCATGGATCAGAGTGTAAAGAAGATTTTATTGCCTTACCCTCGAAAGTATCACCCTTCCCTGAGTCCTGTCAGAGAGAGGAGAGAGGAAGTCAGTAAGGACACAGGAAGTAAAGAAACCTGCAGGCTGCTGTATCTCCTTTCAATGTATGGCTGCCCTTGGATTGCAGGGGGCGTGCACGTATGTCTGTGTGCACGTGTGTGTGTGAGTGCATGCACACGCTTAAGAGGCAGACCCAGAGAGGCCCACAGGGGTACTGCAGTGGAATTTCCTCCAAACCAACATGCCAAGTCTATTCTCTGAGAGAGAGAGAGAGAGAGAGAGAGAGAGAGAGAGAATCAATCAAAAGTCAGAGCAATATAATAGAGTAAGGGGGAAAACAGGGGAAGCAAGTTTTTTGCCAGCTTTTGCTGTAAAGTGAGGAGGGGAGGCAAAGAGGAGGAGGTGGGGGAAAGAGTGAACCAAACTTGCTGCTAAAGAAAGACAAAGGCCTGTTCTTGGGAAGGGGGATGGGTGTGTGGTGTGTATGCATGTGTGGCATGGTTGTGGGAGTAACAGGGGGTGGGGTCGCTCCTAAGTAAGGTTAAAGTCCTGTCCTTCACATACCATAGACACACAGACAGACAGGCAGACACACACACACACACACACACACACACGTATATACACACGTATATACATAGACACACACACACACACACACACACACACACACACGTATATACACATTAACACATTCTGTTCAGGTCTCTTCTCACAGTCTATTCGCTGAGTCATCAATACACACACACACACACACACACACACACACAATGAAATATGAATACACACTCAACACACAGCCATACTCCTGATTTTCCTGTGTGTCCTGGTAGCATCTAGAAAACAGGACAGCAGTTGGGGAATTTGCAAAGAGAATGGAAAAAGTTTTCTGTCCTGAAGGGCCTGGGGCACTGGAGTGGGAGTGGACAGGGTTGGCGTGTGGGAGTTGGTGGTGGAGGGAGCCTCTTGGAGAGAGCAGGGAGGTATGAGGGGGTTAGGGACAGCCTCCACGAAGAGGGGAGGGGGCTAAAAAGGGTGGAGGACATGTTTCTCAAAGTCAGAGCTGGAGGTCATACCTGTGTCTTCAGAAGGGTGTAATAAGAGTATATGTGTGTGTGTGTGTGTGTGTGTGTGTGTTTGAGGCAAGGTGGGTTGAATAATATACGTATGCGGTGCTGGAAAATGTGTACAGTACAAGGGCATATTAGGGCGAATGGCCATGAGGTGAAGCAGACACACACACACACACACACACATTTTTCGGTTCCGGCGCTGACGAGAGTGGCAGTATGTCGAGGTAGCTCCATGTCTTTTTCCTTGAATTTCCCCTTGGTGATCAATAAAGTATCTATCTATCTATCTATCTATCTATTTATCTATCTATCTATCTATCACACACACACACACACACACACACACCCAGGGTAAGAGTTAATCACCATAAAGCCACAAGTAACATTCTCATTCTAAGAGCTCTGTTTAAAAGCAGAATTACCTGTCCTGCCTTCGGGTATGTGAAAACACAGAGACATGTTCACACGCGCACACGCACACACACACCATTATCTATAGGGGATCACTGTTTTCTCCCTAAACAAACACAGGTTCCATAGGACCCAAAGCATAGAAAAGAATACATTGTTTTATATAAACATTATATAATATATGTATCTTTCTGGATGTATGGCCGGGTGAATGTTTACAGTTTTTAACAACCTTCCAAACTATGGTCTGCCTCAATTGAGGACCACATGCCTTCTGAACCTGTTCTACTAAAATCCTTTAGCATGATCTTGGAACAATCAAATAAATCATGGTACCAATTCAAATTCTACCTCATACAATCAAAAGAGGATCAATGGTCTTTCTAACAGCACCAACTGATCCCTGATTGGATTCCAGTAGATGCATTCCCCACATACCCAGATATCAGGGTGGGTTAGATTGGCTATTGGTCAACCATGTGACACAGAACACAAGATATGCAACATAAGAAAGCTTCATTAGCCCCCAACCCCCCGAGATAAACAAAGTGAATGTGTCTGTGATTTCAAAAATGGGTGTAACGTTACCCCCGGAAGTGATTGGTGGGTTGAAATGAGGACGTGGAATTTGGAGCCTCATTCCTGGTCTCACAAGACAATATATGTTCACAAGGGTTAATAGAATCAAGAATCAAAACGTTTTTTTGGAAACTGCGTACGAGTCATTCAGAAAGGACTATAACAAGCTGTGAGGTAATAAAGACAGTGCTCATAATAACGATGGAATATGATTTTACAAATAGTCATTATTTATCATGTTATACTATTGAACTATCAACATTTCTGTAAAAGCCAAAATGTGGTCTACTTCATCCTCTGCCTTTGGAGATGCTTAATGGCTTCTCATGATGGGTAGAGAGCCCTCTAGTGGACCTAACAAGTAAGACATAGATGGGGAAATCCACAGAGGACCGGACTTAAACGACTTTAAAAAAGTGCCAGCACCACGAGTCACATTTGATATTCAGGCAATTTTAGATCCACATAAACAATGAGTGACACACACATACACCGTCACTGCCACTTTGTCAAGCTCCATGAACTGGCTGTTCCTTGTCACACAGAGGCCTCTTGAAAAGTCACAATACACAAAACCCATTTGATTTGTATATATTTACTTATTTATCTGTGTCACAGTGGACTGTGCCCTGACACACCCACAAATAGCTTTCCCGTGTGTATTGATGAAGACGGGGACCTAAAACAATGTTTTTCATTAGCACAAGAGAGAACCAGTTTAGCACAATGGCCACGTTGAGCACAGGTCTGCTGCATACGCAAAGCAGAAAGGACAGGGTCCTTTATAAAGTGGCCAGAGCCCAAGGAATGATCAGAGGAACAAGAAACAGCAGCATTACATCCCAGAACGACGGCCAGGGGACAGAAACCAGGGGAAAGAGAATATCCAGAAGAATGCCCGCCTACAGGTCCCAGGGTACCAAACTGCACTTTGCAGGTGAGATAGGCCTGTCTATGTCAACATGTGTGTCAATATATCTGAACTGTCCACTAGCACAATTGAATTGTATTTAATCAGTGTCATTTTCCTGTACATATCTCCACTCTGTTTATTGCCGTCTTCTTTGCTACTGTTTTGCAAACACCCCTTTCCCCCCATCAACATCCTCTTGTCATTCTTGCAGTATTTGTCTGACATATCACTGAACTAGGTATCCATACTGGTGTGGTACACATGTCCCCTTTCTCTTCAGTGGTAGTGCTGTTGTGTGTGACGGTGTCATCTGAGGCACTCGGTCTGGGTGATTTATTGGAGAGAGTCTCCCAGGTTTCTGACAAGCTGCACTCTCTCAGCACATCGCTTACCAACGACCTTGTGAGTAACTTCATCAGGGGAAAGTTTTTATAGTTGCATGTTAGTGTGTGTGTGTGTCTGTGTGTTTGAGAAAGAATGTGTATGGATGGCTGTGCACACACTTCCTTACCTATACCTTTCAACTCTGATCTGCAGAACACCCATATCCCTCCAATGGGAAAGATCATTATGCGCCCATCGATGTGCCACACATCTTCCCTCCAAACTCCCAATGACAAGGAGCAAGCCCTCAAAGTGCCTGTATGTACCTGCTAGCTTTGCACCTCATCCCACATTTGCCTTTGATCTCTTTTTCAACAGTATGAGTCATGATAAATCACAGCTAATAATTGCAACAGTAAAAGTAATGCTGTTCATACAAATTGTGAATACAGTATTGTGTTCTTTTCATCAACATTTCTTTCTAAACAGGTTAAAGTTTAACATCTGTTTCTGTTGGAAGATATAATGAGAACTGTGGTGTATTTGAGTGACACCTTTCTTGGTGTCACCGGCTGTCCATGTGACAAACTGTCCCGACTGGCTCTCCATATGAGACAATTGTTTATAATGAATTGAACTGTGTTTCCATGCAGGAGTCTGAGCTGCTATCCTTGATTCGTTCACTGCTGGTTGCGTGGTCAGATCCTCTAGCCATGCTGTTGAAAGAGGCTCCTAGTCTTGTCCACCCTGACAAAAGCCTGATCTACAGCAAGACCAAAGAACTTCAAGACCATTCAAACACTTTGGGTGATGGCTTGGATCGTCTGGTCCACAAGGTGTGTACATGGGGCATGGGGAAGCTGTATAAGTTTATATGATTGAATGCATGTGCATGTTTGTGTGCTTATGGAGTTTATCAGAGCTTAGAGCTTTCTTTGAGTAGTTCTCAAATAATTAGTGGAAAAACTATTTTATTTACAGAGACATTCAATAATGTTGTGTAATATATAGATTTGGCAGACTGTCAGCTTGAATATTGTGGAATATTGTGCTTGATAGCTTATTTGTTTTCAAAAAGACAAGCAAATGTAACAGGTTAATTAGAAGGAAAACATTGTTTGGCCAGCAATACATATATTTTCAAGACACCTATCCCTTTTTAATGATCAGCATGTACCTCAGATATAAATTGTTTGCCTTCACACTACAGGAAGTTTCCCTGTCTGCTTACTGTCCAGATGTGATATCAATCAAGCAAATGTTTCTCTCTGAACAGATGGGCCCCACTTCCCAGCTCATCTCCTCTCTCCCCTTTACCAACGATATTGGGAACGACAAGAACATGCGGTTGTCCAACTTCCACTTCCTGCTGTCCTGTTTTCGCAGAGACTCCCACAAAATTGACAGCTTCCTCAAGGTCCTCCGCTGCCGGGCAGCCAAGCTGCGTCCAGAGATGTGTTAAGAGGAGCTGACGCCATTCTGGCTCTGCGTCTCTCCAGGCCAATCAGGAGAGCTGCTGAGCTACAATGGCAGAATAGCAGTCTGAACTGGAATGTCCATCACGTTGTCACCTGACCAGTTAAAAGTGACAGTAGTATGTAGTTTGTCATCACACTTGTCACACATCACTTTCATTGTTTAATATGCAAAGTTTCTGTTACACAGGTGTCCAGCAGAGTGAGGAAGGGATGTTTTTTGACGCCACATATATATGCTATGGCAGCTGAGCAGCATTCCAGATCAGACTGTTTTATGTCCTGTAGGGCTTAAATGACATGCACTTTAGATAACTCCACTTAGTTCTGTAGGCTTCTGTGCAGGTTTACACACATTCACACATTCTTTGCAAGTTTATGGTGAGTACTTGAATATTCATAGAATGTTAATAAACACCCATCACGCAAATTGAATGATTTTGTTGATTTTGTGGGTCAATTGAGATGACGATGTCAAAATTGGAGGGGACGTGAACTAATCAGACAGACAAATGTGGTAAAATGAAAAAAGTGTATTTTTGCAGAAATTAAGAGACAATAAATTGAGATCACATGTGAGGGACTATAAAAATCAAGCCAAAGCACAGATATGAGCCATTCATTTCCCTTCAAAATTATGTGGGTAGCTTTATTATCAGGATAAGTGCAAACATCTATGTCTCAAAATCTCAAAATATAACGATTATGTGGTTATTAAAGGAATTATCCGGAGTAAAATGCACTTTAGATCAATTTACAGATGATTGGGAGTACATACGTTGAGTTGACATCAAAATCATGTCATTCGATGTGTTTTGAGAAAGTTCGATTTTACCGTTTTTAGTCAAAACTTCGTTAGCCTGGAAGTGACCAGGGCATGTCATTTTAAGCCGCAAAAAAACGCTATTTTTTATACCTCTTCTACAGTTCCAAACAACATTCCACTTACGTGGTAGTGAGTAGAGGGTCCCTAAAGCCAAACCGAAGTATCCCGAGGTCTTTATGTGGTCGGATAGAGAGTCCAGAATGAATTTCATCAAGCCAGTACCTTTCCAGAAATGTTGCTGCTGCAACTGGCATCTTTAGGGGAAAGTCCGTAGGAGTCGATTGCCGAGTGTGGAGTAACACGCTCTGGAAATTCACAATTTCGTCGCCGTTTTAAAAAAAAAAAATAGTCCAGTATTTCTTTCGAAATTGAAATGAAGTTGTATGCAACAGCAAAACCTAGCTTACTAACAGGTTGGCATTTTGAAATGTCACGTGACGTGATGTCGTGCAACGACGTGATGCAATCGACTCCTACGGACTTTCCCCTAAAGATGCCAGCTGCAGCAGCAACATTTCCGGAAAGGTACTGGCTTGATGAAATTTATTCTGGACTCTCTATCCGACCACATAAAGACCTCGGGATACTTCGGTTTGGCTTTAGGGACCCTCTGAATGACATGATTTTGATGTCAACTCAACGTATGTTCTCCCAATCATCCGTAAATTGATCTAAAGTGCATTTTACTCCGGATAATTCCTTTAATGACTAAACTAAGGAGCACCTTGACAATTGGAAAAAGTGGTGCAAAAATACCATTTGTTGACACAAAACTCATCTTTGTCATTTTCATCCTCAAATTGAAGATTCACTTTAAAACTAGAAATGCAATGCCAGAGGAATTACAATAGTGGATGGAAAGCTGCTGGCTTAATGTTGGTGGGGAGATTCCTGAAAAAAAAAAAACACTGAATCACTTAATCTTTGAGTTAAAACATCTTGTGTGTCAGGTGTTCTTGAGATATCACACTCAAGGTGGGTTTGAAATTGACATTTGACTTCATCATTGAGTCCATACAAATGTTCACACCAAATTTGAAGCATATACGTCAAGCCGTTCTGAATTTGTGACACAAGCACGAAAGCTTGCCTTTGGAAAATGTAGTTCAGAGAAAGCCTAATTGTATGCAATGCAATAGGCTACCTGCAAAACGGGGCTTTCAGTTGTAGATGACTTCATTCTGCACCCAGATAACAATTAGTCATTGAACCTATGTTAAATCAATATTACTTTGTCAACGTTAAATCATTGAATCAACGTCGCACTGCAACATTGATTCTACATCACTTTTGCACCCTTCATTAATACTGAATTTTAATTGATTCATTTACTGGTATTTTAATTGATATTAAACCTCGGTAAACCACCTATTAATCTGGCAAAATATTGGGAAATTCATATCCTGCTTTATCTACAGCCAGGATAAATTTGGCTAGGGTATGTCTGGTTTAGGCTACACAAACTTGGATAAATAACCATTGACAACTTGTTATCAGTTTGAAAAGCAAGTGCATTTATTCACTCTTCTTCATTTAGAAATTCATGTGTGCTGTGCTTTCCTGCCATCCATTCAGTATGCTATAGCATCCATAAACCACCAGTTGCAGTCAGCCTGATCCTCCACTATCCAGTAGCAGTGAAGCGGCACCTAACAGAAATAGAAGGGGGAAAAAAAGAGACAGTTGTTAAAAAAATATGTTCAACTGAACAACAAACTAACAGCTAAGCCTACAATCAAGTCATTTTACGCCACAACCTACCACTCATACAAACGTAGTTCAAAACGAAGGCTAAGTTTCAGCCATTTCCCTCGTCAGGCCAGCTATCGCTAGGAAAGGCGGCTGACAATTTGAGTGTGACACTAATTATTACTTAGCTGCTAACACTACCGGCACAACTTCACACAACCGCGAATCTAGAAACATTCCAGCTAAAGTCTAGCTAAAGTAATATAACTTACCCACTGAGTCCTCGGTTATCTCTTAATCAAGTTATGAACTTACTCGATGTAATACCAATATTATCAAACTAGAGTTAAACTTAACGTCCTCTCTAGACGTTGCAGCTACGAGTTTGTTGCTAATCGATGACAGGTAACGCCAGCTTGCTTGTTTACTTGCCTAGCCGAGTCGTCAAAAAACAGACTTCACACTCCATTCGAATAAAAAACACAAATTAATTGTAACTTACATTGGTTGTGGTAGGAAAACGTCTGTTTCGTCGTAGTTTGTTGGATGAAGCAGACACCTACGTAAACTTCCTTGAAGAGAATTGAGCAGTGTGAAAGCAGTGTGGTTCAAAAGCATATTGAAGAGGTTCATTAGGCTTACTGTTTTACTAATTCTTCCTGTTTCTCTGTACAAGCCAATAAGGTAAAATTGTGTACCTGACAAGTTTCGGCTACCTTGCCTCTGTAGCCTTCATCAGAGGTGTCACGCGGATGTTGGTGTGACGTCGTCTGAGCTGTGTTATATGGAGTTTTCCATCCCACCTGATGTGGTGGATGGCGTGTCCCCTGGGGTGCTCCAGGGGGCTCTGCTGTCTGGTGGTTTTTCATACAGCCGGGGGCGGCCCTGCAGGACTGTGTCCCCAGGTGTGGGATAGCTGGTAGGCTCCTTCATCCCGGTTCACAGTCTTTGGGGCCCGCTTCCTGATTTCAACCGCCTCTTTGATCCATCGATGGAATTTGTTGCTTTCCGTTCTGATGACCTTGGCTGCGTCCCAGTTCATAAGATGGTTTTCCCTCTTACAGTGGTCTGAAATGGCAGATTTCAGATTTTCTTGTGTTGCTTTCATTCTTGTTGCACGGGTGAGCGTTCCAGATGTTTCCTTTTCACATTCTTTCTGGTGTTCCTTTTTTCCTGTGCTGAATTGCCGGCCTGTCTCTCCTATATACATTTTATTGCATGTTAGGCAAGGGATCTCGTATATCACATCACACTTTTTCTCAGGGGGAATCTGATCCTTAGGATGTACTAGGATTTGGCGAAGCTTGATGTGTGGCTTCACTGGTGTGATGATGTGGTGTTTCCTCATCGCCGCTGTACGCGTTCTGTGACCCCCCTGACGTATGGGAGAACCCATTAGTGGACGAGAGAAAAATAGACAAGGACAATTGCAAGTACTTAGTACCTACAGCCAGTATCACTCCCAGAATATATGGCACCCCCAAAATTCACAAAAAATACGTTCCACTCCGTCCCATTGTTGACAGCATAGGCTCAGTAACATACAACCTTTCGAAAACCCTAGTTGAGATTATAAAACCTCTCCTGGGCCGAACAAAGCAACACTGTAAAAATTCAAAGCAACTGGCACAGGAACTAAGCACAGTGAAAGTAGAGGCAGACGATACTCATATCCCACGATGTAGTCTCTCTGTTCACAAAAACTCCAGTGGACGTCACAATAAATATAGTGCAGAACCGTCTACAAGCAGACTCAACACTCCGCCAACGAACAAACTTAAAAGTTGAAGACATAGTCCAGTTGCTAACGTTTGTAGCAAAGTCCACATACTTCCTTTTCAGGGGATCATATACAGACAAAAGGAGGGTTTTGCCATGGGGACCCCCTCTCAGCCATCATGAGTGGATTCTTCATGGAGGACCTGGAAGCCAAAGCCATCGCCACCGCCCCCCAAAGAATGTAGGTTGACCCTCTGGAGACACTATGTGACGACATCTTGGAGAAGATCAAGACCGCCCACACCTAAGACTCACAGACCATCTAAACACCATACCCAGATAGCAGACTTTCTGGCAGCACTTTGGCATACATCTGGCGATTTTGGGCTTTATTTTGGCAGACCAAAACTTTTGGCTTCAATTTGGCATGATTATGGGCAGCCATAACAGATAAGAAGGCTTCAGTAGTGTATGGCTGAATTATGGCATATTTCTGGCCAACCGTGAAAGCGTTAGATTAAGAGCGACAGCATCTGATGACGATACCGGGCTGTTTGGCATGTTTATGGACAGCCAGAAGATGGGCTAAGAGCGACAGAGTTTTGGCATGTTTCTGGCTAACCAAAAGACTCAGCAAAGACCGGAATTTTCAAACTTTTCTACTCGGACAAGACCCAGCCTAGCCCCCAGTTAGACCAGCGATCGCGAGTTGAGGTATGTATTATGTCTCCATTCATCTTTTTAACTTTACATTCAGGAAAATGTATTCAATAACCTTGGTCAAGAACTGTACAGCCTACTTTTAAACATGTTAAACACATTAACATGTTATTAATTTACTCAGAGTAACATTGGATTTGCTGTTATTGTTGTGAGACAGTTAGAAGTTAACGCTAGCCGCTCCCATGATACTGTTAACGCTAGATGTTCCTACAACGATATTCCTGCAGCTCTTGTAGCCTGTTATGGTTAATAAGGATTAGATAATTAGAACAAGAAATAGCAAATACCTGCCTATTACGTAAAACAAGATTGTGGTTTAGAGAGGTAATTGAGCCGATAAATTGGGGGTTAGCGGGGAGCTCCCAGTTAGCTATATTGCCAGTTTTGTGGGCCTCTTACAGACACAAAATGCAATTGAAATTTCGGTGCAACATGAACAAATAAGATGCATTTAACGTTGAGCCCCTAGGGGATCAATAAAGCATCTATCTATCTATCTATACTGTATATCTATCTATCTATACTGTATATCTATCTATCTATTTTTTATCTCATACATTGCTAAGAAATCGCTTAAATTCAAAGTTTGTACTGTCACCGACCTATGTTCCTATGGTTTCTTCAATGTATTCATTGAGTTAAATGTTTCTTCAAGAATGTATTCATGAGTTAAAACGATCTTGTTGTCATCAATGTGAAGGCCCTGTTCATGTTGCACCTCTGTTAAGAGGCACAAAGACACTCCAGATCATGCCCCTAAAACGCTGCTTTTTGTACCCCCTTTCACTGCAGTTAAACTAATCATGGTTTCCGGTTGTTTTCTGTTTTGTTCTTAGTGCAGTCAGCACCCAGCCCCCCAGCTACCCAGCCATCCAGCACCCAGCTACCCAGCCATCCAGCCGCCCAGCACCCAGTTTCACAGCTAGCCAGCCATCCAGCACCCCAGCCGCCCAACTGTCCAGCCACAGGCACCAGCCATCCAGCACCCAGATACCCAGCCAGCCACCCAGCTACCCAGCTGTCCAGCCACAGGCACCCAGCCATCCAGCACCCCAGCTACCCAGCCATCCAGCACCCAGCTACCCAGCCATCCAGCACCCTACCAAAACATATAATAAAGCATAATGAAATGTATTTAATTTTCCTGTGTTTTTTAACAGATACATACGCATATATAATGTACAACATAATTTAAGTATATAGTGAACCTAGACTAACCATTACATTATCAGCAATTAAGTCACAATTACCAGCAATAAAGTCATACAGACAGCTGAATAAATTAAAATAAATAATACAAATAAATAATAATAAAAAAATAATAATAAATACATAATTTCTATGTAAAAGCAAACATGTGGCACAATTATGGTATCATTTAGGGTCAGTTATGGCTACATTTTGGCTGGATTATGGGATTTAGGATTCTTTTTGGGACATTTAAGGCTATAGTTTGAACCAAAATTGGTTTTGTGAGCTTTGGCCTACTTTTGGTTGATTTTGGCATGCCAAATTTGGGCCATTTAGGGCCCATACATCCACCCAGAGCTTTACCAAAATGGCAAGCCAGTTTTGGGCCAAATCTGAGCCATAATAATTTTGCTATCTGGGTAGACTAAACTGAAACATAAAATTTACTCATGAGGAGGAAGAACATAGATCCATCAGCCTTCCTGGACATGAAAATACATCACATTGAGGATGGTAGCATCAAGATAAAAAATATACAGAAAACCCACACAGACCAGTCTCTACTATGGGCATCAGAGCACCCTACAGCACACAAGCTATCAGTGGTCCGCACCCTATATGACCGCATTCCAAGGTCATCACTGACAACCATGACAGAGGAGGAGGAGAACCACATAAACAGGCACTCAAAGCTTGCAACTACCCAAACTGGGCCATAAAACAAAGGCAAGAGAGAGGTCCAGAGAAATAACAAGGAGGAGAAAAAGAAAAAAGGTTCTAGGCCTGAGAACCTAGGCATGGTCACCCCCCATATCGCCAGGGGGTCACAGAATGCGCATAGCGAAGCGATGAGGAAACACCACATCATCACACCAGTGAAGCACACATCAAGCTTCGCCAAATCCTAGTACATCCTAAGGATCAGATTCCCCCTGAGAAAAGTGTGATGTGATATACGATCCCTTGCCTAACATGCAATAAAATGTATATAGGAGAGACAGGCCGCAATTCAGCACAGGAAAAAAGGAACACCAGAAAGAATGTGAAAAGGAAACATCTGGAACGCCACCCGTTACAACAAGAATGAAAAGCAACACAAGAAAATCTGAAAATCTGCCATTTCAGACCACTGTAAAGAGAAAACCATCTTATGAACTGGGACGCAGCCAAGGTCATCAGAACGGAAAGCTTAACAAATTCCATCGATGGATCAAAGAGGCGTTGAAATCAGGAAGGGGCCCCAAAGACTGTGAACCGGGATGAAGGGAGCCTACCAGCTATCCCACACCTGGGACACAGTCCTGCAGGGGTCTTGGCTGTATGAAAAACCACCAGACAGCAGAGGGCGCCCACCCTGGAGCACCCTTAGGGATACCCGCCATCCCACCACATCAGGTGGGATGGAAAACCCATATAACACAGCTCAGACGACGCCACACCAACATCACGACACCTCTGATGAAGGCTACAGAGGCAAGGTAGCCTAAACTTGTCAGGTACACAATTTTACCTTATTGGCTTGTACAGAGAAACAGTAAGAATAAGTGGTTCAAAAGCCATTAATTACAGGATGTGTAGGACTAGTTTAGGGCGCACAAGATTGTTTGCAGGTGGACCCGCACCTGATTACTTACTTACCCTTCTAAATGAATCTCGAAAATTTTGACTTTTATCTCAAATATTTTCTCTTCATGTGGCCCTAATACGCTTCCATAGCAAGGGGCAATGGCAGGCTCGAGCACCTGCGTTCCACAACCCGTGACATTTCGGAATCCAACAAAGAACTGACATGTGGTGCATTTGTCATATGTACATATCTGATGTGTGTGCTATTTGGTTTTGCATGTTTTCTACATCAGAAGTAGCCTAGAAATCTAGACACACCCTAGCGGCGGCAAATTAATTTGCTCAGCCTGTACGTCTAGTATCAAACCATAGGAATTTCTATTGGCTAACACCGTGGATGTTATTCAATCACAGCGCTCTATTTTGTTAGAGAGTCTTAAGGCGGGCTTAACAGGATAACGACAGTCCCTGCGACTGTGAACAACAAGGAAGGTGGCTATGGCCGAACAAAGAGCGTTGTTTGAATCGGCGGCGGCCAACTTTGGAGGAGTTGGACTTGTGCTTTTCTTTGAAAGTTGAGCAAACACAATGCACTTAAGTCATTCCTTTCAAGAAGGATGTATTTTGCCCGTTTGCCGGCCGATACGCGAAAGGCCATACCTATTGCATGCCTAGGCAGTTTGAAAGACAATTCTCTGCCCTCGCCCTTGGATTAAGCGAGGTGAATGGCTCGATTCCAGACTATACATTTCAATTACATAGGATGGCCCGCCAGGCTACATCGGAAGCACTTGCTCACTTCCTGTTGGGTGTGACGTTTTACACTAATGGTAGTCACTAGATGGCACTACACCACAAATATGTAGGGTACAATGATATGCTTCCAAGTTATTAGTTTATGACATACATTTTGTGATATGTTGTGCAATGCAGATAAAAGTTGACTAATTATCCTAAAAAACTGCTTTCAGCCCACTCGGAGTGGTGGCATGATCCCAATCCCCTTGTGTTTGTCTTAGGAAGGTCCACATCCCTACTAACTTTTGTGTGTGGGGGTAAAGTTATTTGCTGACCACAAGACTCAATGACATAAGGGACTGTTTGTTATTTATTTAAGGGGCTTAAGGGGCTATAGTTTTGGAAGCGTTGGTCAAAAAAGACGTGACCCTCCCTCGCTAGCAAGATATTTTTCTATGACCCTCCAAAGTGATTGAGAAAAAATGCATGACCCTCCCCAGTCCCAACAATTTATTGATGCCTTCTGTACTGTGTCAATTTAGGAGCTTGCATGCTACGACTCCTTCCTTTAAATGCCTTAAGGCTGTCGTTTGCACATTTTCACAAATAATCACCGGGACCGAAACAAACCTGTCAACTTTTCCCGGGTTTATTGCGTATTTTAACTTTTTCCCCGCTGTCTTAGGAGGAGCTGCAGGGCGGTTGCAAGGGGGTGCGAGGCCCTGTGCGAACTTGACAGATGTGAGGCCCTTTCACTTACGTGCATGAAATCATGCGAAAGCCTTGTGCCTAGGCTACCATCAGTCTGACAGAAACACTTTTAGCTCCAGCTCATTGAATCAGATTAGACCGTTGGTTTATAGGAGAGATGCTAACGGTCTAATCTGATTCAATGAGCTGGAGCTAAAAGTGCTACTGTCAGACTCAGAGAACGGCTGGATGAACTGGGGAAAGGTAAAACTCAACAGTTTAACTCAAGAGGAGGTGGAAAATGAGTGTAATTCCCCAAATTGTGGAATATCCCTTTAAGGATATTTCAGCCTAGATGAAATATTGACGCCTGGATGAAAGATCGGCACCTTCAGCTTAATCTCTCAAAAACTGAGCTTTTGGTGTTTCCAGCTAAAACAGCTATTCCCCAAACAGATTAACATCCAGGTTGACTCAACCCAACTTGACCTAACTAGATCGGCACATAACTTGGGCGTTGTAATTGATGACCGACTTAACTTCTCTGAGCATGTAGCTTCAATTGCAAAATCATGTCGGTTTATCCTTTAGCGTCTGTTGTCTGAAAAGTCTTAAATGCTAGGTCAAATTCAAGACTCTTTTCCTCAACCATCTAAATTTCCCTAGCAACAACCTAGCAACCACTTCTATAATGTCAACCTAGCAACCACCATAGCAACCAACATGATTACCCTAGCAATCACGTTATTTTGCATAGCAACCACCATATGTAACCTAGCAACACCCTAGCAACTAATCCTAATTAGCCTAGCAATCGCCCTAGCAACCATTTTAATTACCCTAACAACCACGTAGCAACCACCTTTATTAGCAACCACATAATTTTGCATAACAACCATAATATGTACCCTAGCAAAACTCTAGCAACCACCTTAATTACCCTAGCAACAACCTAGCAAACATCTCTAGAATGTCAACCTAGCAACCACCATAGCAACCAATATGATTGCCCTAGCAACCACCATAGCAACTGCATTATTTTGCATAGCAGCCACCATATGTACCCTAGCAACACCCTAGCAACCATCCTAATTACCCTAGCAACACTATAGGAACCATGCTAATGAACCTAGCAACCACCACTATAATGTGACCTAACACCATAGCAACCAGCATGATTACTTCAACTACAACTAGCTGTTGTCAAATTGTTAGGGAAGAAATGAAATGTTGTGATTGACACATCACATAAACCGTTATTGAGTGTTGCCGATACACAATAGGAAAGTTTTGTCCTCGGAACATAATCTGACAGCAGCTTTGAAGTTTTGGAGGTGGTGGATAACTGTTTTTTTCATTTTCAGCCGGTTCGGAAATTGGACTAATTTAACCTGAGAAGTTTTCGATTCAATGCACTTCGACTTTATGACACATTTCCTGTTTATGTGGCGAGATATTAAAATCGTAAAAATGTGTATATATATATATATATATATACAGATATATCACCAAAAATAGCAAAGAGAGATTACTAAAACACGTGACCAAGATTATGGGTACGTTTGGCCGTTTACATTGGTTTACATGGGCATGGATTGCCGCGGATCCCCAAAATGCTTTGCGTTCACCAATGAGAAAATGCCATGATGACGACACATTCTCAATCTCTATAGCTTTTTTAAACATTCAAATGGATATGTTAGATATTATCATTATATACATACATTAAGTTAATGACTTAGGTAATACTTACCATCATAATTATCAACCAATGATGGGTGTAACCACCATTATGCTATTTATTGGCATACCCGGAAAAACACATTGAGTACAAAGACAACGAAATACAGTTTGTGTCTAACCAGAAGTGCAAAAAAGTAGAAAAGTGCAATGTGATTTACAAAGTATAGACAGATGGTGCATAGACAGGTCAAGAAATATAGTGCAGAGTAGACAGTAGTATACTAGCCTGACGAGCCAGACCCACATTAAAATGAAGGGTCTGGGCACTCACCGTTCACAGTGCTCAGTCCGAGGGGCGAGATAATCGGTTGTCTTTCAAATTCCCTCTGCACGCAATAGGACAGCACTATAAGTCCCATGCGTTTCCCACCAGCGGAGCTAGTTGGCTAGTTCAAACTTTTGCCAACTTAATAAAAGCTTAACTCGTGTCACACTATTCGCCAACAGCAACATCCATCTTATTTGTTTTCAAGTAGCAGGGAATTCAAGCCAAATCGTTGCAACTCTGCCATCAATCATTATGTTAAGCCCACCTAACGACTCTATACGATTTGATTGGCCTGATAGAAGTTTAATTTTTCGAGCTCACAAGCCAACGGAGAGTTGCTAGACTAGCCCTGGCAGCGCTGCCGCTAGGGTGCATCTAGATTTCTAGGCTAGTAGTATACAGTTGATTTACAGAAGGTGGATTAGAGTAATACGGGGCAGTGGTATATATAGCGGGTAAGGAACTGGGCTAATGTACAGTAGCCTGAAAGTTGTCGGTTCAATTCCCGGCTTCCACCATTGTGCCCTTGAGAAAGGCACTTAACCCCAAGTTGCTCCAGGGACAATGTAATCCCTTGTCATATAGTTGACATAAGTAAGTCGCTTTGGCTAAAAATGTGTCAGCCAAATGTAATGTAAAAAAATGTAAAAAATTATAAATATGTACAGTGTATTAGCAGTTACCTTATAAGAGCAGAATAAATATGGCTATGTAATATGAACAATGTATGAACAACATGTACAGATATGTTCAATGTAGTAGCAGTAACATTATAATTGGAGGAAGAATAATATAGAGTGCAAAAACAGTAACATTATAAGCGTAGGAAGAATAAGTGTATGTGCAGGATAAATAGCATGAAGAGCAGTAGAATATTGCTATGTATAAGTTTAATTGCAGTATGTACATTTGTAAATAAATAGAACACTATGGGTGGGATAGGGTAGTGCAATTGTCCAGGGGGGCGGGGTGGAGAGACCTGTAACACCTCCCAGAGGGGAGTGGGGTGAACAGTCTGTGATTGGGGTGAGAACAGTCTTTGATGATGTTTACGCCTTACGCAAGCATTGCTTGCCCTGGATGGCCTCGATGGAAGGGAGTGAGGAACTGGTAATGCGTTGGACAGTTTTCACCACCCTCTGCAATGCTTTTCGGTCGTAGGCAGAGCGCCATACCAAAATGTGACACAGTTTGTGAGGATGCTCTTGATGCTGCAGTGGTAGAAGTTCACCAGGATCTGAGGAGACAGTTGGACCTTCTTTAGTCTCCTCAGAAAGAAGAGACGCTGGTGAGCCTTCTTGATCAGGGTAGAGGTGTTGAGGGTCCAAGAGAGGTCCTCAGTGATGTGGACACCCAGAAACCTTACGCTGGTCGTGACACGCTCCACTTCAGTCCCGTTGATGAGAATGGGGGTGTGCGTGCTAGCTTTAGACTTCCTGTCCACAATGAGCTCTTTGGTCTTCAATAATTTGGTTAACAGGACTTGCAGGAAATTGTGAACATAAAAATTTGCTGATTATAATGCAAGCCTAATGGTGCCTGATGGTTCTTTGCTGCCCACTACAGCTAAATCTGCCCTCATCCATGAACTGGAGGGACTGGTTTCAGAAACAGCATCCTCTGAACAATCTACAGAGCTCAGTGCAATGAACACACACATTGGATAGCATCTTAATAGATGGCATGGCTGTTGTGAAGGAGATGGTTGTAAGGAAAAGGGAAATAAATTGTTGCCAAGATCTGGCAGAATGCTTCATTCAAACTGTTGAAAGTAAGGCACGAGGCTACAATGACATATACACTTATTATTTAACAACTATACCATCACAAACTCCATGAAAGACAGGACGAGACAGATCCGTACAGCACTAAAAGAACAGGATAAGGGATACAAAATACAAGATTCTACACCAAAGACTTTAAAGCTTTCCTGTGATCTAAGGAAACCAAAGCCAACATTGTCCTCTACCTTGCTCATAAAGCTGTTGAACTATGTAAACTGCCAGTCCAGTCACAGTTCACACACACAAAGGTGTTATGGCCTCAAAAGTTAACATGGTGAGCATGAGGAGCTCACAAGAAGAGGCAGACACTCATGTACGCAGTAGCAGTTAAGTCTACTGGATTAGCTGGATGTGAGAAATTCATGTCAGCTCTTCAAACCTGGTTATTAAACAGCTAAAGCCCTTCAGTGGAACATGTTTAAAACTCTAAAACCCTCCCACTTCAGGAGCA
Organism: Alosa alosa; assembly: GCF_017589495.1. NCBI lineage: Eukaryota > Metazoa > Chordata > Actinopteri > Clupeiformes > Clupeidae > Alosa > Alosa alosa. The sequence continues at coordinate 20,740,762 of NC_063194.1, forward strand.
GTTATAGAGCACATTCTGAGAGCACACTGGCAAGCAAATGTTTGGGCACAAGATACAGTGCCTGCTCCAAAGATTCTTGACTCACTGGGATGGAGGCAAATTGATGATGGGCAATGGGCTCCTGTCCTGTCAAAACTTCCACCAGCACCAGAGCCTGTTGTGGACCTTGTTAAGTGCTCTTGTCTTGCCAGCCAATGCAGTAGGTGTTCTTGCAAGAGTACATACTTGACAATGACTGACTGTTTTGTTAAACTCTTCAATAATAAAACAAGATACAGATTTGCAGATTTTTCCATTTGTTTTTTTCCCCCAATTTGTTGGCAAATGATGCAACAAATCTTTTGAAAATAGTCTCTGTCTCACTTGTCAAACTTATTAGGAGCACATTTATCAAAAAGTTGACCATTAATTTTAAGGCCTTTTTAGAAGTGAGAAGATTATATTTTATTTTTTGTGTGATTTTTCTGCATATATTGTCTGCCATCTTGGAGAAGAAAAAAAATCGGAAACAGGTTGTTTTGTATTCAATGGGGTCCTAGCAAGTAAAAAAACACCAGTTGCAAAAATCTATATGAGCCGTTCCTAAAATAACACAATTCCCCTCACTATGAATCTGATGAACATCTAGGAGTATGTTAAAGGAACCATATGTAAGATTGTGGCCAAAACTGGTACTGCAATCACTTTCAAAATACTGTAGAGCGGTGTATCCCCTCCCCCCCCCCCCCTGACTCGAGGTTGCCAACCCGGATGCGAAACACTACTGACTTTATGATTAGTAGATAGGTGGAGGGTGGGCGCATCAGGCCAAAAAACACAACATGACATGACAAAACACAACATCATCAGTTGAGGGCTGCAACTTCACTTTTTAAATGACAATATCCTGGCTGTACTACTATTGTCAGTGATATAAGTATTTGAAATGAACATGATTTTTTAATGTCTAGTGACATATCAGGGCCATTTTATGATTAATTGAAATACATTTCTTACATACGGTTCCTTTAAAATTGACCATGTGTCCAAACGCACAAAATCCCTATTACCTCACTTCCTGTTAGGTGTGGCTAATGCAATGTACATACAACAGTTGTTCGTCACCGAGAGAATTTGGTGTGTGTAGCTGAAACTATGTTGACCAAGAAACTCAATGACATAAGGGGGCACTATGGAGTCTGTGGGCCACAGCCTCTGTAACTGAGTACCGAGCGCTATGACTGACGTCTGTACCAAAATTCCTGCGTTTTCGACCATTGGAACCACCTCAAAAAGGTCAATTCATATCCTAAAAGTAAAGAATCCTTACAAAAACAATAGGGCTTCGCACCCTCGGGTGCGCAAGGCCATCCCGGCCCTAAAGTCCTTCTTGGCAAGTCCATATAGCAACGCTTTTTGGGCACTCAGGCATCCTACTCAGCAGAAATGCGCGTTCGCAAGGCTTCACGACACCAATCTTGCTCCAGCAGTGAGTTCACAACACATGACTGGCAAGACGTCTTCACAACACACCATATGATTGGCTCAATATATTCACAGTTGACGTTTTGCTAAGGGAGGGGTGGGATATGTGTAGACAACGTTACAAACTAACCCCATGCATTTCTATGGAGGATTTTTTTGAGTGCTGTCTCATTAGAAAGTCTGTGCCTAAATATAGACCTGGTTGAAATTTAGCAGAGGAAATGCTTCAAATTGTCTGGGTCCACCCAGGGTCTATCCTGTTAACAAATTTGAATTTGCTCTGCAGGTCCATCAGGAAAGGAGCCCACAGGTGTCTTCATATTATACTATCCACTGACTGCACCCAGGCCATCTCCAGTTCACCGATTGAGACTACTAGCGTCAATTTGCTGGACTGCTTTTGATTTAGGTCAATCACCTTCACTACATTATACATCTTTAAACATTTAACATTACTTTGTAGAAATCTGTTTACACTTTGACATTAGAGGTTTTTGTAAATTATTGTAAAGGACAAATTAAATTGACCAAAATCCCATGCAAGCAAAAAAAGGGAAAAATATCCAAGGGGGTGAATAATTTCTATAGAAACTAAGTCATAACACAGGCAGTCTAACACTGCCTACAAAACTTCATTTCGCACATCAGCAGCCTACATTCATTAAAAGAAAACAGAAAGCACAATTCAGTTTAATACTTTTTATTAAAAAAGCAGCAAGGAAAGAAACAAAAACAAAACAAAAAGAAAACGTCCTGTTGGTCACACTCCCCCTCGACAACATCCTACATAAACACAACAGACCACCCCTCCATTCCACCAGAGGGCGCTCTATGGCCCCCCCACACATTTTGGTCAGAATGAAGACACTTGTCGTTTGTAAGTGCTCCACAGCGCTCAAGAGGTGGGAGTGCTCCTTCAACAATGACCCCCACTAATGAGGGACTACACAATTCACAAACAATGTGGACTTCAACAACAAAAAAAAAACTACCAAAAAAAAAAGGCATAAAAAATAAAAAAAACACCAATGGCTAACTTGTATTTCCCCCCTTGTAACAAACGCAGACATGCTGATTAGCTAACAGGGGGGTTAACGAGCGTCACAGGAGGCATCTCTTTCAAACCATAAAAAAGGGAGGGGAAAAATATACAGCACAGGATGCTGAATGTTACCATGACTAAACATTCACAATGGAAATCAAAGTGACTGAACTTAGAACATTATGTACAGGCAAGAGAGGGGTGTGTGTGTGAGTGTGTGGTGAAAAGACCGATGCTAGGACCAGTAAAATCAACATGTTGACTGACTGACTATTGCACAACAAAGTCCCCTCTGGCGCCATCGTCTATACAAACAAATGTATAAAAAGCCTATAGTTTGAACGAATTACACAAAGCAAGACAGAAAGTTAAAAATGTTGCTTACAAGTACGCATCACAGCACAGGCCGAGGATGAGGTCAGTTACACACACCCACACACACCAACGTATTCCTCAAATTACCCCTAACAGACAGACACACATAGAGGGGTAGGAAGGGGAATTAACGCATTCTGTACTCCGATGTCTTGGACACCTCACAGAGTTGACCTTTGAAGTCAATGTCTACAGTGAAGTCCAGGTCTCGCTGTGAGGATAGAAGTAAAACACAAGCATTAGATCAACATGAATGTCACTGCAGTCAAAGTGAGCCAACAGTCAACTTTTTACAGCCAAACATTGACTTGATAGGACAAGGCCACTCAGTAAAGAAGTCAAAACGGACAAGACTCACGTTGTTCTTGACATTTGGTTTCATGTTGATGGTGCCAAAAATCTCTTCTCCAGTCTTCACTGTCAAGTAGTCATCCAAATAAAACACAGTTTGCTTCCAGTGGGTATACGGAGACTCTGGACCTAAACACAAGACAGAAATGATTACTCATCGGTACCGGGCAGATACTTGTACACGAGTTGTGTGGAAGACCAAACATAATGTTTTGGACAACTTCCCAAAGGTTACTTGTAACCAAGAGTGAAGAAACATTTCACAGCAGTGTTTTTTGCAGACAAAACACCAGTAAACACCAAGTAGCCAAGGTGCTTGAGTAAACTATGGAACTCACTGGTTGAGAAACCGGTGCGCTTGTGGCACCGTGTAAACTCAATGTTGAAATAGGTGACCAGGGCGTGGATGTAGTCATTACGCTTGACCTGCAGGCAGAAGGGTGAGGTGAAGCTCAGGTCTTCAGCCTTCACCGTGTAGATGTCCACCTCCTGGAAAACAACAAGGAGAGTCAGAGGTTACCGCAAATACACATCACACAAGTATGGAGACATGAACTCACAGCATCAGACTTAAGGCCGGGACACACCAAACCAATGGCCGACTGTCGACAGAAAAGCAGTCGGACTGATCAGTCGGCTCCTGTCTCCGAGTTGTTAAAAAAAGTGCTTTGGAACACACCAAAGCGATGCAGAGCGTACATTTTGTGCATGCGCACGACGTAATACATTTCCATAACAGCAGGCTGCGCTAAAAGATTCAAAGCTGAAAAGATTGTCTAGATCAGGTTGTCCAAACTTTGACTCACATTGCCACTTTTGCCACATTGGTTTTTGAAAATTGGCTGGCAGGCCACACACAAAAAATTATATAACGTTTTGTATCATTTGAATGACAAAGTAATTTTGTTGTAGAAAATTAATTTCTTAAGAAATACTGTTAATTTGATGCCGTTTAATTCATTTACAAATGGTTGCCAGTTCCACTCAAATATATGGCTGGTGTTGTGCCTATGGCTGTGTCCTCTCAGTTTATTAAAGGTCAGTAGTGGGAACTACAACCCCTGGCATAAATTATGGAATCACCAGTCTTGGAGGATGTTCATTAAGTTGTTTAATTTTTTTAGAAAAAAGCCAGATCACAAGACATGACAGATGTACTGTTGCCATCGCGATTTCCTTTTAAAAAAGTTTCCCATCAAGAAGAGATATCAATTATCAACAATGACAAGCCAGCTGGCAACATGCCGCGCGCTCCCCCCCCTCTGCACGCTCAAGTGTTCCCAATTAAATGGAGTAGCATAACGTAGTTAGATCTGCTGCAATGGAAATACTATGCATCTCGAAGTAACAAGCCGTTTTGACATTGTAAACGTTCTCTAAGAGTGTAAAGCAGTTTGCAGTAGCGAGCGGCCTATGATAACCTAATTAAATGCTCGGCGGGCCGGATTACAGTGCGTGGCGGGCCGCATTTGGCCCGCGGGCCATAGTTTGGACACCCCTGGTCTAGATTAATCAAAGGACTTGTTTCGGACTTCTCTGATTAAGCAATAAAAAAAAAAAAATATTGTGTACTTTTTATTGTCATTGCTTGTGTCTGATGCCAATGAACAACTCTTTTGGACACAGAATAAATCCTTTATTTTGCCTGTTAACAGAGCTAGCTAGCTAGCCAACTTGAGCACAGTAAACAAAAAGTGAATGTTTGCTAGCTAGGTAGCAATAAGGCCTTTGGTTAAACTAGTATGTTGTTGCAAACTAACCTGAAATAACATACGTTCAGCAACTGTGTGGTAGTCTACTAGTTCTAGCAAAAATATGTTAGGATAGTTTATCAAAATGGGTTCATAACTTACATCGCTGAATGCAGGGATAATGGTCATACTAATCAGAGATAATGTTTGGTCAAGGTCTAGCACTCCACCAATCAGATTGGTCATTGAGGCCGACTGCCACTGGCCGATTCGACATGTCAAATCGGCCAAAATGAACGCCGACGACATCCGATAGTCAGGTTGGTGTGTCCGGGCCTTAAGACTTAGAGAAAGTTGGGGATAGAGTGCGAGGGGATGGCTCAAAGTACAGTATTTAAGCAGACAGGAACTCACCTTGATGAGACACGAACTGCTGACCAGCTGTTTGGGGTCCACCACGTCCACTAAAGGCTCCTTGATGGCCACCTCTTTGATGCAGGACATATCAAAGCCATAGACATTCTCCCACCCTGAGAATTTAGAGGCTTTGTCACAGTGGTTCTCATTTAGTTGAATTTAGCAGTCAAATCAAACACCTTCAGTTTCACTGACAAAGTGCAAACAAAGTTTGTCTGTACATTAAGGTATCAATATCTATCATATTCGATAGATGGCGAAAACTGCTTAATGTCCTCAACCATAAGGGCCTTCATCCAATGATCAAGGCACAGGGAATCCATATATGTATGCTAATTACATAATAATTACAAATATATAAACTAAATTACATAATGTCAATGGGCACTTACAGTGGATTTTGTAGTCCTTGTACTGCCTGTCTTCAATGGCTGTGACATACAGGGTGGCTCTGTCAGGAAAGATCAGTCCATCTGGTTTCTGTTGAAAAGTAAAGAGACAAGGGGTTAAAGCATTGCAGAGTGGCAGATTAGGAGGCTATTCAGAGCTCTGGCATTCAATGAATGCAGTGTAATCTGTCAGGTCGGAGTTACACACCAGCTGAAGCCAAAAGGACAGCCACACAAACTATTCTCAGTATTGGAAAACCTGATGTCATAGTGAAACTCAACACCAAACTCAATCACAATAATCTACCATAAAATTCAATTACATAAAGGTTGAACCTGCTCAATACACAACCAACAAACTATACATGGGCAATTCCACATAAACAAATATAATGCGGCTTTCTATTGTTTAACTCCAAGTTTAACTTCAAGTTGCCAACAGCCCACTACCCTGCTCTTTCCATCTTTTGGTTTCCCACTGCAGGGTAATAACTACCAGATCTACACGTTGGCTTAGGTGGCTATGGCCTCAGCAAGGGCAATACAACAGTAACAAAGCCATATCATATTAACTTCCCTTGTGTATTAACCTCATAGCTGAAGAAAATGTGCAAAATCAATGTATAAGCTGCAATGTATAAACTAGTTGGGAAATTACGGTATTTGGCTAGGTAATTTATAATTACAATAAATGTATAATTTTCCACTGTATTGCTTTGTTGCACCATCCAAATGACAGACATGTGCAGTTAAGGGAGGTAGCAAGAGTGAAATTGTTTTTTAAAAATAAATCTGAGATCATGCCAGCATGGAAGCTTTTCAAAAGCTTGACGACATCAGAACACCTGTGTGGAAATTGTGTAGGAGTAACAGTTTTAACCAAGACCAGAAACACAACCAACCCGTTTTGTCAAAAGCTGTACAGAAACTTGGCACCACTAGAATTGACATCAGATTATAGTGATGTCAATTTCACTCAAAACTCCACACACTTCTCCAGTATCAACAATAGACTATTAAACACAAACTTTCGAGATAACTGCAGTGTCTAAACAATATTGTGCACTTCCAAACAATGTCACACTTACCACTGGAGGCATGTATTAAGTGGTTCAGATGATTAGGCCAATAGATATGCAAAGAACACAGAAATATTTCTTGCTATATCGAGATTAGGTTTAGTCGACAGTGGAACCAAGGTTTACTCGACAGTGGAATATCATTATAAACATATTCAATGACAGATTTCAATCATTCAATGACTTGCTTGATAAACCAAGATACCAGCACAATCTCAACTGTGTTTGTTCATTAAGAGGACCATAACCCAAATTTTAGCCTGGTAAGCAGTGGTCTTATTCACAGTATACGGTCCAATAACAAATATTGCTGGTTTTAAAATAGCACTGTAGTTGTCTACTAGCCTCATCATCCATTGGTACCACTTTTAAACAATGAGAATCAACCATCATTTGTCCCACCCAAGTTTCAGGGCTGCACAAAAATACCTACACCTGGAGTAGGCAGTCATTTCTTTCCCAAAAAAGTAGTACCTGCAGCCTAAACACAACTATGCAGGCTACTCCAAAAACCATGTGATGGTATATTCACTCTAATGGCACCCATCTTTTGTATGGAGTCCACAAGTTCTCATCTGTTAATCTGAGTTCATTCACAAAACCGAAACACCAACTCACCAGCCACTTGTCACGGGCATAGATGACAGTGTTCAGCATGGACTCGTAGAAAAGGCAGTATCCCATCCACTCAGAGATGATTATGTCTACTTTGTCCACTGGGAGTTCCACCTCCTCCACTTTGCCTTTGATGATCGTCACAACTGAAAAGAGAAAACACAAGTATTTTCACTGTGCAGTGCAACACCTGACTAGAACTGTCCCTATGGAAATACCAATGACTAATGAGTCACTGGTAGATTCACTGACGTGAAAGTCTCTATAATTTGTATGTTACAGAAAGATTTGTGCAGACATTTACTTACCATGGTCAAGCTTATTTGCCTTCACAATCTTCACTGCATAGTCACATATGCTGCTGCATTCAATCTGTGGGTTGGGGAGGCATCAGTTTTACATTTCTACTGCACAGAACCACCAAAGAACTGAGAAGAGCCGCAGTGAGATGACCCACGAGTTAATTTCCCGATTGGGACAAGAACTCACCCCAATAACCATCTTGGCTCCTGCCTTAGCAGCAAACATACAGAGGATGCCTGTTCCGCTGCCCACGTCCAACACCACCTTATCCTTGAACAAGTGCTTATTGTGGAACATCGAGTTCCTGTAGGTAAGAGTTCGCACCTCATCTTTCAGCATCTCCTACAAGTACAGAATGTAAGAAAGGACAAAGGGGGTGGGTGGACATGGTTAAACTGGTTTACTTGTATTCAAATTGGAAAGAAACAGTTGATTAGTTACATCCAGCTATAGGTCTTACCTCGTGGATACCGAAGTGGGCGTATGAGTCGAAGTAGTAGTCCTTGGAAGTCATGTCTTCTGCAGAGGGCTTCGCTGAACTCTCTCCCTGTGAAACCTCAGGAAAAGTGGACGTCTCAAGTCAATAAGGGGTTTTGAGCAAAAGTAAAAATACTAAAATGATATTTTCATAGCCTGTAATACATAAACCCGACTAGCCAATATCGACTAATTAGTCAATGTGTGTTGGGACTCACTATCGGCGCGCGGTCCATTAACAGTAAAGAGTTAGTGGACTGACTGAAACATTTTATTTGGACTGCTTAAACGATTTAACTCAAACCTATATTATACTGGTAGTGAGACACTCACATTTGATTTGCTCTTAACTTTGTTAACCTGGCAAGCCTATCCTAGAGAGACACGCTCAGCCAGGTGGCCATTGAAGCACAAAGGGCTGGCATCACCTCCCACATGGCAGAAAAATGTACGAGACAGGCCTCGACATATATTATACATTTCCAGGCTCTAACAATAGACTAAAAATGTCAGCCCTGCCGCAATAGGCGAATACGTAGGCCACAACTTTACAGTCGACATCTGGAGCAAGGTAACGTTACGTTACCATTAATGGGATGAGACAAATGAGCTAGATAGCTAACTTCATAGTTAGCTTGCTAATACAAAATCCACGAGGCCGGGAATATCTTACACACAACGTTTGCCTTCATTGTCTAAAAACATGACAAATTAGACGTATGAATGTCACAAATATGAACGGGGACAAATGAAAAACATTTTCACTATTGGTTGTGCCAGGAAGGTTAATATTTCCAAGGAGATAGGTTAGCTGCTAACGTTATTTGCTAGCTAGTGTGTAGTTTGGGATAACGTTAGCTGGTAACCCCAAAAGGCAAGTCATTAATGTTAGTCATTAACCTAAGAAAGTATTCCTTGCCAGTAAGAAGGGACAACATCTAAACTTAGGCACCGACATCTGCGATGAATAATCGCCATCAGATAAAAACCCAGGCCTATATGTTTGCTAGCTAAAGGCTATCGTGGCAACACGTGATGGTAAATGAATGGGCTCAACTCGCTAAAATGGATGCTCAATGTGCGAACCTAATCTCGCTGTCTCGCTAACGTTAGCTGCGGCTACCAGGTGCAGTGCTAGCCAAGTTAATTGAAGATGTGAAGACTACATTTGAGAATAACAAATACATTCTTACATACGTGCGTGACAATATCATAAGACCGTTCAAGATCACGTTTAGAACAGACAGATCGTGTGAACAGTAACGGCTGCAATAAACTGCGTTAATATTAGCAAACGTCTCTTACCTCCATTCTGTCTGTAGTCTCCGCCATTTCAATGCTGAACTTGGAGGATGAAGCCAGACGCACACGCACTGTCTATGTAAACTCACATTGAGCTGACTCCCGCCCTTTAAAATGAACCGCACTGCATGATTGGGTGTCACATAGCCTATGACTCCACCTTTAGTACAGCATCTCCCATCAGAAATCAATTTCATTGGAGGATACATTACCCTCTGTTTTCGCTTTGCCCACTGATTCGAAGATGCAGCGGTCGGTGGGCGGTGTAGCCTACTTCGATGTGTTAGGCCTATAGAAAGGTGTAACAGTGTATGATTCAATGTCTTTAGAAGACAGCTAAGCTTTCTTAAAATGTGTGTGTGTGTGTGTATTTCTGAATTTCTCCAAAGACAATGGCTAGCCTATATACTTTTCTGTGAAGAACGGCAGTACAGTAGGCTACTTTTCACTTGCTCCAGTGATGTAAGCCTTCCTTACAGATGGATCAGCTTTAGTTCATATTTGGCAGGCCTGTTCTCATCAAAGATACATCATAAAACCTATTCTGAAAACAAGCAGGGCGTTGCTCTATAACCTATAAATTAGGCGGTATCAGCATACACAGAGAGAGTGAGAGAGAAATAAGGACCCTCTTCCATTCTATCAGATGCATGTACTTATGCCTTTGCACACTAGCACACACACTCAATTATTCCTTATACATCATGCAAACCAAATTATTGCAATCTCATGTAAACCACAGTGATTTTTTGTCTGGCAAAGCCACTGACCTTGCAGTACTGAAAAAAGTCTTTGAGATAGATAGATAGATAGAGAGATAGATATATACTTTATTGATCCCCAAGGGGAAATTCAAGGTCCCAGTAGCTAAAATTCACACAACAAACACTTACAACATAAACATAAAATAACAAATCTGCATGAATAATATGGACAGTAAAAGATACTAAATCAAAGATCCACATGAATGTGCTAAGGGATGTATAAGCATGAGGTGCAGAGTGCAGGGCAGGGACTGACCCTGTGATTCAGTATGCAGTGGTAAGGTGATTACATTAATTAATGGACAAAATAGGGGACAAATAGACAAGAACTATAGCAGTTCAAGGATATGTTTGAAGTAGGGTAAGCCATTGGTCAAGTATTAAGCTAGGTCACAGACCAGACATGGAGGATGGAGGGAGGGGTTGTGTATATGGGCTAAACAGACAGTGTAAACAGAGGGCCAGTGGACAGTCACACAAACATAGGAGGTAGTGGCGGAGAGGGTGCAGCAGACAGATATGCAGAGAAGTCTATCTCTCCTCTTCCCTTTAGTGAAGCATTGAAGAGTTGTATCTGGCCCTGGGAACAAATGACTTCCTCAGTCTGTCAGTTGTGCATGGCAGTGAGCGTAGTCTCCAGCTGTCATGCTCTTCTGCTTTGTGATAATGCTGTGGAGTGGATGACAATCATTGTCCAAAATGTTGATCAATTTGTTCAGGGTCCTTTTGTCTGATATTGAAGTGATGCACTCCAATTCAGCTTCCACAACAGAGGCAGCTTTCCAGCATGTCCAGACGCCCAGCATCCCTCTTCTTAGTGCTTCCTCTCCAGCATACCATAGAAGAGGACGCTGGCAACAACAGACTGGTAAAACATCCAGAGGAGCTTGCTGTAGACATTGAAAGACCGCAGCCTCCTCAGTAGCCTGCTCTGCCCTTATTTGTAGTGCTTCAGTGTTGGCTGACCAGTCCAGTTTATTGTCCAGATGTATCCCCAGATACTTGTAAGTGTTTACCACCTCCACATTGACCCCCTCAACAGAGACTGGCAGCAGAGCGGGCTTAGACCTACGGAAATCCACTACCATCTCCTTGGTCTTAATATTGAGTTGTAGGTGAGTTTGCACCATTGCACAAGTCCTCCATGAGGTTCCTGTACTCCTCCTTCTTATCAATTTGAGGATGTTGGAGCAACCTACAAAATATACAACCCTGTTTCCAAAAAAGTTGTGACATTGAGTGAAATGTTAAATAAAAACATAATGCGATGATTTGCAAAACATGTAACATATACTTGAGAATATAGCAAAGACAACAGATGTAGTCTTGGGCCTTCTTAATCGGTTTTCCGTTGATGCACCAAATGTGACATTTTTGGACTGCAGGCATGCCACAGGTCTAATGCACCTGCTAGATGCTGGCTTTTGAATGGTGCACAAGTTGGATGGTCCCAGATTATTAGCCCAGAGGGTGCAGAGTCCGTCCAATTTCGAAGGATCATGTCTGGATCATGTCGGTTTCTTTTTTGCATGGTTAACTAGTCAGTTCTGAAATGTTCCTCCATACATTTTCTTTAGCATGACACACAAGCCTTTTACTGCTCTTGTCCCAAAACATGTTGCCATCAAATTCAAAATAGGTGTATTTTTCATGAAACAGTACAATTTGTCAGTTTCAACATGTGTTCTTTTTCAATTTATATAAGATTATCCCATTCTGTTTCTATTTACATTTTACACAAGGTTACAATTTTGGAACCATTGTTGCAAAAAAGGTCTGTGTGCTTTTGCGTTCATTATTCTATTTGGGTAGGGAAATGTAAAATGTAAAAATGTCTATAGTCGCTATAAGTGAAAATTATGTCGTATTATTATGACCTAGGAAAAAAAACTTCTTAATGTTAATGTAAATTGTGCAAAGTAAAAATATGCAGCTGGGTTTGGATGCTATCACTAAGACATTATTTGAAACATTCAGTGCATTTGTAGACAGGAGCTATGGTTAGTCATATATCCAGGTTCAGCACTCTCTATTGCAAATTTGCATGAAAGGTGCGCTATATAAATAAAATTGATGTCTGAAAGATTCCAGAGATTATATTTATTGATGTCTGAAAGTTTATTTCCATTCTTGATAACAATGCATCCTTACCAAATGTCTTATACTTGATAACAATGCATCATTACCAAATGTCTTAACTTCTTTACCATTGCAAAAAAGTATAAGACATAAAGAAGATATAAAGGTGGCTAATGGTAAAACAGCACAGAAAGGTCCGAATGCTCTTGCCTACCAGATGGCAGAAAAGACTAGCTGGGATGACAGGTCTGCCCTGTCTTCCTCATGCAGCACTGGTTGTGGAGGTCCTGCATGGCTGGTCAGGTCCTTGTGATGCTGATCTAACCACCCTCTGCAGAGATTTGTGGTTGTGAGCGATGCAGTTACCATGCGGTTGTGAGTACTGTCAGTACAAAATCTCATTAGTCGTCAGAGGAAGAGGAGCCGTTGTCTCGCTGCCCGATCACCTGTGATCCTGCTCAGATCCTCATTGATGTTGATCCCTTGGAATCTGAGGCAGCTGACCCTCTCCAGAATTTCTGACTTTAATCTCAGAAATTATTTCTGACTTTGTTTCTCGCAAATTTGTGACTTTAAAGGAACCGTATGTAAGAATGTACTTCAATTAATCATAAAATGCCCTGATATGTCACTAGACATTAAGAAATCATGTTCATTTAAAATACTTATATCACTGACAACAGTAGTCCGGCCAGGATATTGTCATTTAAAAAGTGAAGTTGCAGCCCTCAACTGATGTTGATGTTGTCATGTTGTGTTTTGGCCTGATGCACCATCCTCCACCTACTAATCACGAAGTCATTAGTGTTTCGGCATCCGGGTTGCCAGCTCTGCCAGTCAGAGTGGATACACCGCTCTACAGTATTTGAAAGTGATTGTAGTACCAGTTTTGACCACAATCTTACATATGGTTCCTTTAATCTCAAAAATTCTGAGATTTTTTTTCGGAATTTTCAAAAATATTTTCATGTGGCCCTAATACTGTTCTGTAAGGTGGCAATCTTTCACCCAGACTGAAATATCCTTAATGCATGCAGAAATCAGATGAGAAACGGTAATCCAGGTGGGAAAGACAGGGAAAGCTGTCCGCATAGCAGCGAATGGTCTCACTCAAGGAAGTGGTGTAAATAGAGAAAAGTAGGAGCCCTAAATACTGATCCCTGAGGCATACCTGTGGTGAGGTCATGAGACTTTGATACCTGTCCCCAAGACACACTGAAAGAAAGCCCTTTAAGGTAGGATTTAAACCAGTTGAGCTTTCCCAGAAATGCCCAGTTCAGATAGTATAGGCTAAATGTCATGTCATGGTTTACAGTATAGGCCTATCAAAATGAATAAAATAGGCCTAGAATAGACCTAGAATAAAATAAAATCAATTGCATTTGTTATCTATGAGTATAACACTCAGGCCAATTAAAATCCCAAATGGAAGTGACAGACCTTGAGATGAGCCAATGTCTTACTTCACAGCAAGCAGAACGTCCCTGTTCACAAATGGAATGGTAGACGGCGGGGTGAGAGGCGGGTCGTAATCAGGAGAAGCGCAAGAGTTTGCCACAGCAAACGCGTCCAGTGCCCGTTGCTTGTGCAGTCACGAGCTACGTCCGGGAATACGGACCCTAAGATCTGACACCCTAGGTTCTTGAAGACCACGCACAGAATACATTCAATCCGTGAACCTTTCTTTTTACTGTCTAGCTGTTGTCGTTAAAGAGCATTACTTGATTGTACGATCACGGTCCTGTGGGTGATGTACTCCAACATTTGACATTGCTAGCTAGCTAGCTAGCTAGCTGTTTAGCTAGCTTGCCTTGCGTGACTCATGTTCAGTGATCTAGACTGATAGGTTGTTATTTTGACATTTTTTTGTCTACCTTGGGAAATTGCGTGTAATAGAGGAATAATCTATCTACTGTGACATTTCGCTCCCCTCTTATATCAGACTGTGATATACTCAGATGCGGGTTTGTTGACGTTTAGTCGGTGAAACGCAAATAGGTTGCTAACGTTGGGTTTGAATGAATTAGCCAACGGAAACAGCAGCTAGCTACCGTCGCAGCTAATGATACACTAAACCGATAGTTAGCTAGCCACCTCAGCAGGCTGTGCTGCATCCACAGAATACGTTCCCTTGAGCTAGCTAATCTAGCTTGCTAGTGTTAACCTTTTACGAGTTAGTTAGCTAGCTAGAGTGTTGGCTAACGTTGCACGTCCAAAACGAGAATTCATATAGGTTAGGTTTCAAGCTAACATAAGCTTGAAGTCAACGAGCTAAAAAACACACGAGACCATCACTACAATTTACATTTTGTCTGCGCTTGAAATCGGAGGGAACCGAAAATGCCGGCTGTGTCGAAGGGAGATGGAATGCGAGGATTAGCGGTGTTCATTTCGGACATCAGGAATTGTAAGTACCCTGTTCTGGTATTGAACCCTATGTTGGCCTTCTCACTTAACAGTTAATGTTTGCCGCGACATATTTTCTTTTCATTGTTAAATTACAACGGTATCTACATTTTCTTGGAGTTGTCTGAGTGAACAATTATATGAAAATGCTGGGGAATTTGTATAGTTGGTGGGGAGGTCATTTACGCGGTCGTGAAAGAAGCTCTGAATTCCCGTTGCATCTCTTGATGCTGACAGAGGGCCGCTAGTGCAACTAACGTTAACGTTGCCGCTAGCGTCACACGGATGGCGATTGTGGAACGTTAGCAAGAATCGGTCTCGCACCGTAGCACGTTAGGCCGCTACGGAACACTGTTTCTATTTTTACAAATTAGCAACAATTAATCCGTCAGATGTTACCACTGTTCACGCCAACAGGCAGTTAGCCTAGGTGTTGATATCTCTCCTCGCCAAAAGGAGTGCATTCAACTGTTTTCGCGATAATCCATTTATCAGGCGTTTGACCTGGTCTGCTCTGAGCTGGAGGGTCATGTTAAGATGTTGCCTTGCTGTGTGTCCGCATTATTTGGTGATAATGCATAGTGGCTAAAGTCATTGCCCTCTGATGAGTTTCTTTGACCATTGCTTTGTGAACAAGTGCTAGTGCGCGTTCAAATGAGGTTGTAATGAGAGCATTGCACATGAATTGGCATTGCGTTTCCAAGTACATTAGTTGATATTTACTCATGAAGAACGGGTAATACTTCCTTGGTTTTAATGTAACCATGTTGAGATACAGGCACAGTGGCATTTCATTACATAGAATGCCAGCACTTACTTTTCCTGTGAATATTGCAAGGGACATTTATTCTGAAGACATCATTGGACACAAAAAACGCATGTGAGCCAGGCCCATTGAGTGGCATGGGCAGCATCACAAAGATAAGTCCCTCTGAAGTGTCTGTGAGGTTAAGCTTTGAAGCTCTGGTATGCTCAAGGTCAAGGATTGTTCTATAGGATGTCAGTAAAGTTTGTGAAAGTAGATAACAGGGTGAATCCATTAGGAGGAGGAGGGAAGTACAGAGAAATGAGAATGTCAGGTGATGAAATAGTAATAAGTGATGGAAACATGTTAAACTTGCTTACCAGAAGTAGAACATGTTTTGTTCCACAGAACGGATTGTATTTGCAATGCAACATAAACAGGTGCATAGGAATTGTTTACCTCTGGAATAGGATGCATAGCCTACTATACGAATGCGATACATACGCCTATATGCGTATCATTAAACACACATTCTGATCTGCCCAAACATCCTGTGCTAGCTGACAGCCTCCGTCACGTTTCTGACTACAAATCATCACCACACCTAGATTGACTGCAGGGATAGTGGTTCTTGCTTGACTGGCAGTATTTGTCATTTATGTATCAAATTATAAAATCCTCCACTGGGAATGTCTGGGTCATTGGGCTATAATATTAAATAAACACTTGCACCCGGTCTATAGAAAGTACTAGCATAGTGCCTGGTATCAAAAAATAAAAATGCCTAGTCATCATTCTCCTAAATCCCTTTGTTCCAAGTTCTTCTGTGTTGTAGATTTCGGTTCACTCCTAAACCCCATACAAAATTCACTGTCTCAGAGCACTTTTATATGGCCCTGTGGGTTTCACAAAGACCCATAAGGATCGAGGGATCCTGAAGTGTGGTTTGAACGGGACCCAGTGCATCCGGTCTGCTTTCAGTATGAACTCTGACGAGTGTTGCTCTACAGTGTGGGTGTGTGACTGTTTTCTTAATGCTGTGATATTTACTTAAAGTGTCCAATCTGACAACATACACAAGTGAGAACACTGACATCCTGAAGCAATATGCGTTTTTTCTGGGTGTCGGATGCATGAAATCATGCATGTGTAGTTTTTTCCTGGGGAGGACATGCTGTCGTCTTGTCAGATTCAAATAATGACGTGTGTCTGTATCTTGTCTTATTGCCAGGCTCTGATACTCATTTCCTAACAGAGTAGTGGCTAATGGTTGGTTGAATCTGACAGATGATGAGCATAGCTGGCTGCCATTGTTGCTTTAAGTATGGGCTGCGCTTACATGACTGTGAAGGAGAAAAACAAGAAAATAAATCTGAATTTTGTCTGTTAAGAGTTTTTGTTTTACATTGCTGTAAGCAGGTGGCTACACCAAAGCGACTTGCTTTTCAGTGCTCTGTCACTGTAGACCGATGGTTTTGAAAAGGTTTGCCATCAAACAGCATGTAGTTTGTTGCCATGCGAACACCCTGTTGTGGCCCATCTGGTTTGTGTTGCTAGTGTTGTCTCAGCTCCAGCAGAGCTACTGGCACTGCTTCACGCTGGCAGTGGCCAGGTTCGGGGTTCAGTCCCACAGAAGTACAATCACCAAGACAGAGTAGGCCTAGACCAATGCAGAACTTGAAATGGCCTACATTGGCTGCACCAACTGTGGTCAATGGAATTGATGATGTATAACAAATTCTTGGTATTCTAATTACACTCTGTCTTACCATTGTCTTACCACTACCCCCCCTTCAGGTAAGAGCAAAGAAGCTGAGATCAAGCGTATCAACAAGGAGCTGGCCAACATCCGCTCCAAGTTCAAGGGTGACAAAGCTTTGGATGGCTACAGCAAGAAGAAGTATGTCTGCAAGCTGCTCTTCATCTTTCTGCTGGGCCATGACATTGATTTTGGACACATGGAGGCGGTCAACCTGCTCAGCTCCAACAAGTACACTGAAAAACAGATTGTAAGTGAAGATTTATGATTTTGTGTGTGTTTTGTATGTGTTCATCATGTCAGAGTTGTTTGTTGTTGCTTTTTGCCCTATTGTGTGTTTTTCATGTTGGGCTTGTATTGATCAATGCCAGTCAGTGGTCACTCTGTAGTCTGTAATGGGGGAGCAGAGGGTAAATCAGGTGCTTGAACTCTATTGAGCTGTGTGTCTGTCTCTGGCTGTCACATATGTCATGGAAGGCAGGGAATGGCTCTACCTGCTTCCTGAGCCAGATTTTCAGAAACCTTTTGTGACTGCTGCCACAAGCCTATGAACCTCCATCCTATTTACCTCCACCCATGTGACATCGCTCTCTCTTGCTCCTAGTGTCAACATGTCATGTTTAGGTACAAAAGATCAATGAACTCATGAGTCTGGCGTTTCAGGGTAGCCAGCCAGAGTCTGGATTGATAGGGAGAGGGCAGCCCTAGGCACATGCCTCATATAGTAACCTCTATGCTGTAAAGTTTTATTGCCTGAAAACACCCATTAACAGAATGCACTCACTTGGTCAGGTGATTTCAGAATGTGACGTTAGGTTCCGTTTCCGACATTAGGTTCAGTTTTTGCTACAGAGTTTGTTCAGCTATGGCAGGTGAATATGAAAGGCCACAGTAATATCAAAGCCTGAACCAACTTACTTTAGTGCAGGACTGTCAGGAGTGTTTGAGCTTGTGCTGTGGATTTATGTCTTTGAGATAATGGAGCAGGAATTATGTCACAGCCCCTAGAACTGCCAGAATTAATTGATGGAATGATTGCCATTTTATCATGCATTTAATTTTTTAAAGAAGTTGAAATGTTGACTATCAATATATTGAAACAATGGTCTCAACTACTAATACGGCCCCTAATCCGTAACACACATTGAAATGTGTGAACAGTGTTCGGCATTGCAGTAGAGGTGGTTCACTAGTGGAGATGGCAGGTGTGGTATCATTGAGGATGACTCATGAGTTTCGGGGGGGGGGTGCCAAGATTTGAATATCCTAGGCATCTAAAATATGAGCTTCGGCGTCTAGCCCACTAACTAAGTGAATTATAGGCAGGACGCTGGCGGTTGACTCCGATGCACACGCCGCTTCAAAATGAAATCTCAGCCCTGAGAAGGTGATGTCATATCCATCTGGGAGTGATATTCTAGCCTTGGGCCTCCGCATCAGCGCTGAGCACAGAGAGTGAGTGAAGGAGGCGGGGGTCGAGACCGGGCTGTCATCTAGCAAGACGCACTCCTCCCGCTTTAGCCTGACTCATTGTTTCAGCTCGGCTTCCTCTAAAAATCAGCCCAAATGCAGAGACCCTACCCATAACACAATAATAGCATTGTCCGCGTGTCCAAATAAACCACCCCGCGCTGCAGATGTTAAAGCGTGATTTTGCCAAGAGGCCACAGAGTGGAGAGACTATAGTCTGCGAAAAGCCTTGACCCCGTTGCGTGCAACACAATGGAGGCTTGAGATCGGAGATGAAGGCCGCGGGGCTTGTATCCCATGTCTCACTGGGGTGCTGTGGAGCAGTGTGCTCAAACACTGCACACGTTTATTCTGGACAGGACTACCTGTGTCCCACTAGAATTTCCAGTCAGGGAATTAGATTTGGCCCCTGGGTGTGTGTGTGTACTGTGCAGTATCAGTGGTCTTCAGGGATGGAAATCCTCTTAAGATCTAAAAGATGCTAACAGTGGCAAATTTGCATCTTATGTCCTTTAAAATGACAAAGAACTTCCCTACACTGTTTTACATTGTACAGTTTCATGATTTGATGATGAGTTGTATTTATATTTCTAAAGGCTATATTTGCTGCATTTTTGGGTCACGTTTTCTTGAAGTGTGTGTGTGTGTGTGCACGTTTTGGAAGAACAGCATTTGGCCAGTGTGATTAGTCTCAAAAAGGCCTGCAGAGATGGAGGCACTATTCAGTATAAAGGAGGCAGATGACACAGGGAGGGACAGAGAGAGAACGAGAGAGAGTTTTTGAATCAGAGCCACTGGAGTCTGAAGAAGGTTGCAGCAAAAAGAAAGAGGAAAGGTTTTGAGGAAGGTAAGTGGGCAGACAGTGCAGGGGAATATGCAAGGGAGGCCAGTCTGAAATAGCCAGACACAGACAGACACACACACACTGGCAGAGCTGTAACCCTGAGCACAGAGCTCCCTGTCCTTATTGAACTCCACGCTCTTAATGGAGTTCTGCTGACTGCAGAGCTGCTGCTGTTGCACCCACTCCCTGGGCTCTTACTCTTCCTTACACACATGCACACACATGCACACTGGGCTACAAAGCAATGTTCAAGGCTAATGCGCTACTTTAGTCTCCTCAACTCGGTTTCATTCAGATGCATGGCAAATGTGTGTCCTGTTTTGATCTGACTTCTCATGTTCCTCAACCCCTTTTTTCTCTGTCTCTGCCTTTCTCTCTCTCTCTCTCTCTCTCTCTCTCTCTCAGGGTTATCTGTTCATCTCTGTTTTGGTGAACAGCAACAGTGAGCTGATCCGGCTGATCAACAACGCCATTAAGAATGACCTGTCCAGCAGGAACCCCACCTTCATGTGTCTGGCCCTGCACTGCATCGCCAATGTGGGCAGCCGTGAGATGGCCGAGGCCTTCGCCGGAGAGATCCCACGCATCTTAGTGGCAGGGTGAGATTCGACTTGCAGTGGTCAGACATTAGTGACTGATTTTATGTGATTTTATAGTGACTGATGTAAATATTCTGAAATATAATTGCAATTTGGACATAATTGCAAAAGCATGACTGTGACTGTACAGTGTAATTAGGGTATCATATTTTTCTTTTGATACGTTCTATAAAAGTTACATGATTTTCTGTTTGGATGTAATGTTGTGCTGATGCCTTCACCTGAAGCCTGAAATTGCATCCCACTGGGTGTGCTTTCCTTCCTCCTGTCCCCATCTTGAGAAATCATTAATTTGCTTCGTAGGCCTGCAGCACACCAGTAATACGGGTGTGTGTGCGCTCAGTTAATAATGTTTATTGTTGCTCAGTTCTTATAAGCAATCACAAGTATTTGTGTTGCTGTGGTGTCCTCTCTAGCCCAGAAATGCAGTGTTATTGCTGCACAAGCAGAAATCAAGTTAATCGTCAAGTTAATGTCAACAGCAAATCTTTATTAACCTTTAGAGAATTATAAAAACAAAAGCACAATTTTTAGTGTCTATAAGCAGAATATCTAAGATGGATCTACTCTAGTATTAACAAAAATGAATTGGGCTGGTCATGTGACCGAAGAACATTTAGCTTGCAGTGGAGATGGGGAAGGAAGTGATAGTCACACAGCTCAGCACTTGGGAGAGTAACAAAAGTGAGTGTTTGTGGACTAAAATTGCACACTCAGAATTCCTGGTTGGAGGACTGGAATCAGTGTGTGAAAGCTTTGGGTAGCACCGAGCAGTGATTACATGGGCTGTGTGTCCAGATAGCACTATGTTTGCAGGAATGACCAACGCCAGTGTGTCGGTCAATGCCACTGTTAAAACTGGAGAGAATAATAGGATTTGTCTATACAATGCATTGGTAACAACCAGTTTGTGATGTTGGGTGTGGCTACGCTGATATTTTTCTAGTGATACACTGTGGGTAGTGTGAACTACAGTCCTAATAAGATGTGTGTGTGTGTGTGTTTTGTGTGTGTTTGGCAGGGACACCATGGACAGTGTGAAGCAGTCGGCAGCCCTGTGTCTGCTGCGCCTCTACAAGACGTGCCCGGACCTGGTGCTTATGGGTGAATGGACATCCAGAGTTGTACATCTGCTCAATGACCAACACATGGTGAGAGACACACAAACACACAGAGAGAGACACACACACACACAGAGAGACACAGAGAGAGACAGAGAGAGACAGAGAGAGAGACAGAGAGAGAGACAGAGAGAGAGACAGAGAGAGACAGAGAGAGAGACAGAGAGAGAGAGAGAGACAGAGAGAGAGACAGAGAGAGAGAGAGAGAGAGAGACAGAGAGAGAGACAGAGAGAGAGACAGAGAGAGAGAGAGAGAGACACAGAGAGAGACACAGAGAGCGATACACACACACACAGAGATACACACACACACAGAGAGAGAGAGAGAGAGAGAGAGAGAGAGAGAGAGAGAGAGACACAAACAGAGACTAACCTTCCAGAAAAATCCAGACATCAGAGAAAGAAATGAACCCTTGGTACATATGCAATCGAACAAGTAAAAAGTTACACCTACCTTGGGCTAAAATCAGTTCAACTGGTAATTTCAACTTGGCCGTGAATGATTTGAAAGAGAAAGCAAGAAGGGCTTTCTATGCCATCAAAAAAAATATTCAATTTGACATACCCATTCGGATCTGGCTCAAAATATTTCAAACAGTTATCGAACCAATTTCATTATACGGCAGTGAAGTGTGGGGTCCTCTTATGTACAATGGATTTGAAAAATGGGACAAACACCCAATCGAAACCCTGCATGCAGAGTTCTGTAAAAGCTTCCTTAAGGTACAGAGGAACACACCTAACAATGCATGCAGGGCTGAATTAGGCCAATACCCTTTACTAATTAAAATTGAAAAAAGAGCTATCAAATTCTTCGAACATCTCAAAACAAGCGACCCCAACTCCTATTGTTATAAAGCCCTAAAAAGCCAAGGGATGAGTGTAAAAACAAGTCCCCTCATCCAGCTAGTCCTAAAACTCACACATACTAATAGTACAACTAACACAACTAATAGTCAGCCTCAGGACCTTGCCACCCTTTCTCAAACAATTCGGCCTAACCAAATTATAAATGCAGAAAAACAAAACGACTTATCATATTGGACTGAAACAACAAAAAGACAAAATAAACTTCAATGTTATTTGGCCCTAAACAGAGAGTACACTGTGGCAGACTACCTATCCACAGTCACTGATACCAGACAGAGAAAAACCTTGACAAGGTACAGACTAAGCAATCACAGTCTGGCTATTGAGAAGGGCAGACACAGGCAAACCTGGCTGCCCAGAGAAGACAGGCTGTGCACCAATTGCAACCAAGGTGCCATAGAAACAGAGCTTCACTTCTTGGCTGAATGCTGCCAATGGAAAGACATACGAGATCAATTCTTTCCTAAATTCAGAGAAATGCATCCAGACCTTCAAAACTTTAAGGATCTAAGTCTAAGAATACTATTAGGCGAGGAACAAAAGAGCACAAGAGTCGCAGCAAGATATATAGATGCTTGCCATAAACAAAGGGAGTCACTTCATCAGTGAAGCACACAAAAACTCAAACACACACACACACACACACACACACTGCCGTTGCAGTAATGTATGATGCATGATGTTTTGTTTTATGTCTTTACACACTACGTACATGTATGCTTTGGCAATACAAATTGTATTTTTGTCATGCCAATAAAGCTCAATTGAATTGAGAGAGAGAGAGACACACACACAAGCAGAGAGAGAGAGACACACACAAGCAGAGAGACACACACAAGCAGAGAGAGTTTATTCATATAGAGAGGTTATTCATATGAGGCCCAGCTCCTGTCTTGATATGTCTATGGCAGTATACGTTGTCTAGAGTAGACCACCTGTTGCAATATACTTAATGTATGCCACTGAAATTTGCCGCTGATAGACCAAAGAAGGGTGCTTGATGTATAGAGCTAGCCCTGCCACAGCTGATCTTGGTAGATGGAAATGACTGTCCAAGAGTTGATTGCACCAAATTGCAGTCCTCTTTCCTGTTCACAGCAGCATGAAATGGTGACCTTTGCCCACTTCCTCACACATGATTTTGCATCCTATTTTTTTCTCTCATAAAACCTTCTCTCTCCCAAAACAACAGAGGGCACTTTTTTCATCTTTGGATATCATTAGCCTTTTTGCTTTACTTTACATGGGGAATTTCTGAATAAGGGTCACCTATTGTTATGTCATCATGTCAATTGTAGATATCATATTATTATAGTATGTTGATCTCATGTTGGATTTCATATAATCATTTTACCGGTATATAGATATTGAATATATCTCAGAGTTATTTCTGTGTTTTTTTTTTCAGTATATTTGTGACTATCTCTCTCTCTCTCTCTACCTGTAGGGTGTGGTAACTGCAGCCATCTCCCTCATCACCTGCCTCAGTCAGAAGAATCCAGATGAGTTTAAGACCTGTGTATCCCTGGCTGTATCACGTCTCAGCAGGGTGAGTGTGGGGAGTGTGCCTACTTGATCTCAGTGCTTATGTATGTGTGGAAACGTGTCACTTGTTTGGTCATGATGTGTCTGTGTGCTTAATTTTTCTCAAATTGATGAGTTTCCTCCTCTCCCTCTCATCCATATCCAGATTGTGTCATCAGCTTCCACTGACCTGCAGGACTACACCTATTACTTTGTCCCGGCACCCTGGCTCTCCTGCAAGCTGCTGCGGCTGCTGCAGTGCTACCCCCCGCCAGAGGATGGCGCCGTCAAAGGCCGGCTGGTGGAGTGCCTAGAGACCATTCTGAACAAAGCCCAGGAGCCGCCCAAGTCCAAGAAGGTCCAGCATTCCAACGCCAAAAACGCCATTCTCTTTGAGGCCATTGCTCTCATTATCCACTATGACAGGTAACTGAGCATCCCGCTCCACCACCACCATACTAGTCCGGTCTCCAGCCTATTCAGCTAGGGCTGTCCCAATTTTGACCGATTGTCCCAATTGTTAATTATTTTTTGGATTATTCGACTTAGTGCTGGGCGGTATACCGGTTCACACCGTAAACCGGTGTATATTTTCGTTATAATATGAATTTTAAATATACCGCCATACCGGTGTATTTGATTACACAACGTTTGGAACGCTGCGCCGCGCGACAGTGTTTCAGACGGGACTTTTTTCACACGCACGCATGGTGTGACTGCGAGGCAGGAAATAGTGAGGGTAAACACAAAACACCTTACGTTTTTCCCCTGAAGTATGACCCTTAAGGCTTAATTTCTCCTTAGGTGAGGGGTTTATTTAAGGGTGTTGCACAGAATATCTTGTTTCTTTAGTTAAGGAAAAACGTTAAGGGATACTGCATTGAAAGGGATTTACCGTCACAAAAATTATATTGAGATTGTTCAACAGCTGTAACTAGCTGGCTAGTAGGTGACGTTGTTAGTTAGCAACCGAACACAGTGAAGTTTAATGATCTTAATCTTATCATTCATCTCACCTTAAGAATATTCGCTGAAATTATCCAGGTAGCAAGTAAAGCATGTTATAGACATGAACTGAGCAATTCTTGCTGGCTAGTTAGAAATGATCCTGACTGTCATCAGTGCACCAAAACTTTTTTGTTAATGTTTTGCCTAGCGAACCGAACCGAAGCTCATGGCAGGCTAACAAGACATCCACATCCACATGAAGTTAACGTTAGCCTACCACTAACGTCATGCAAACCACACAATAACAATAAGGCATGTTTCTGATAGGCCTATTTGACAGAGTAAGCATATTAGCAGAGAGGTTTTATTTTAAATTGTATAATTTTCAAAAAAAGTATAATTATTGCAAGTTGCACTACTTTTTGTATTGGTTTTATACACGATGTTTGTGAAATTTGCACAGTAAAAGTTCTGTATTTTGACTGCAATTGTCTTTGCATTCTGATTAGATTCTTCATTAGAAGAATGGCTCTTTGTAAACAGCATCATTTTCTGGGGCCATGCAAAACTGCATTACCACTAGTGTGGAGTTATTCTACATTATGACAGTAAAATAGACCATCCTTAGTCAATGTACTGCAGCAATTCCTCTCTCGACCTGTAGAAAATGCTGTGAACATCTGATTATGCATGAAAAAAAAAAATACCGTCATATACCGTGAAACTGTAAGAATTTTGAAAAATACCGTGATATACATTTTTGGTCATACCGCCCAGCACTAATTCGACTAATTTAATTAATTATTTTAAAATTAAATTAATCCAAATGTGTGTGGTTTAGATTCTGTTTTTCACAGCGAAGACACCTGTTGTCTAGGAAACATGTTGTAAGTCACTCAGTGGACAGTACATGCAGAGAGGCATGTGTTTTCTCTCTAGTTTGTAGGTCAAAACTGACTGAGGTTAAATTTGAAACACAAATTTCAACTCACCAACGCAAATTATTCATGTCGACGAATGTAAGCGTTATTGATAACGTTGACGTGTCGTCCCAGCCCCTATCCTCAACCATTCATAACGTCTCCAGATACTCTGCCTCTGTCAGCGCCCTCTACCTTCTTAACCCTTAAAGGTGTAGGTTTTTGAACGTTCTAAGTTCCGCAACAATTGAAGGTTCTAAAATTCTATGTTGAATTCAATGAACCCAGATATTCTTTAGAACGTTCATTTCTCAACATTTAAGCCCTAGCTTTGCCATCTGTTTGTCTGTCTTACTTTGCAATATCTCTAAAGTCTCTTTTGTTCCTCTAATACCTGGCTGTGACATTCTCTCCGTTTATTTGTAATCCTCTCCCTTGTCCCCTCCCAGTGAGCCCAATCTGCTGGTGCTGCCTGTAACCAGCTGGGCCAGTTCCTGCAGCACAGAGAGACCAACCTGCGCTACCTGGCCCTGGAGAGCATGTGCACGCTGGCCAGCTCCGAGTTCTCCCACGAGGCCGTCAAAACACACATCGAGACAGTCATCAACGCACTCAAGGTACACACACTTGGCCGTACCCTCTCGAGGAATGCACATCAGGGATGATTGTTGTTAGAGTTTGTACAAATGAATGCCTACCTACTATGTCATTAACACAGGAGGTGCATGATATACAGTAGCTTACCAATATGAATGCCATCTGTCAGAATCATTATGTTTTCTTTTGAGTGAGGGTTCAGTGTTGGGTCCAAAATGAAAGTAATTAATCCGCTTGGTTGGTGTTAGTGTGTAATTAGCAATTGATTGGCATCCTCATTGTGCCTCCATACACTCACAAGTCAATAATGACAGTGGTACGCATAGTGTGGGAGGCCATGTGTTGTTTGCGTAACAGTGTATTTACTCATACAAACATAAACTTACATATATGAGAACATAATTTCTAACTGAATGTTGAGGCCTGTAAATAAAAATGTTCCCAAGTAAATGTAATAATCCCACTGTGGTATGCACAGGTTCAGTTTTACACACAGATACAAACAAACACACAGACTTGTTCCACAAACTGCAAAATAATACAATAGATAAATCTCAGACATATGCATGATGTACTTGATGTATGTGTTGTACTTCCTGTACAATGATGACTTATCCCTTCAGCTACTACCAATGCCTTTCAGTGAAACGTGTATCAGTCAAATTATATTAGTCATATTGTTTTTCAAACAATGTTTCACTACTGGTTAGTAAGGCTTACATCGCTGTAGTAATTGTTGGGAGACCTGCCTGTTCATGAATTTTCTGTGTGTGTCCTCAGACTGAGAGAGATGTGAGTGTGCGCCAGAGGGCTGCTGACCTCCTCTACGCCATGTGTGACCGTAGCAACGCCAAACAGATTGTTGCCGAGATGCTGAGTTACCTGGAGACAGCCGACTATTCCATCCGAGAGGAAATGGTACGCCTGCCTGTCTCTGTCTGTCTGTCTGTCTGTCATAGATGGTATGATGGAACAAAGTACAGGTTTTCCTGAAATTGTTTTCTTGACCCCCCTGTTTAAATGGGTTCCCAACCACCCTCTTATCAGTGATTGCAATATGTTTGCACTGGCTTGATAATGGTTTCCCACATTGAAGTATACATAAGATAATTATGGTTATGTGTGGACAGTTATATATTTTAGGAGGGGGTTTATCGAACACAACTTATAAAACATAATTTATAAAGGTAGAATACTAAAAATGTTATTATAATCAGTTTAATCAGACTAAATGACTAAAGTAGATGTTATTGTTATTATAATCAGTATAATCAGACTAATGACTAAAGTAGATGCTATTGATTATACATGGTGATCTATGTTTAGGTTTTATATATTTGTGAAATGCATATGATGTGCAGTGCATTGATCATGGGCTGTTTCGTTGTGCTGGCAGGTGCTGAAGGTGGCCATTCTGGCTGAGAAGTATGCTGTGGACTACTCCTGGTATGTGGACACCATCCTCAACCTGATCCGCATCGCGGGAGATTACGTCAGTGAGGAGGTCTGGTACCGTGTCATTCAGATCGTCATCAACCGAGATGACGTGCAGGGCTATGCTGCCAAGACTGTGTTTGAGGTACTGAAACCATTCTGATGTGTGCTTTTGTCCAGATACCAGGTCACAGCAATCATATTACACTTAATTACCAAGATCCAAGTCTGTCTAGAACAGTGCTTAAACATAGGAAAATTCTTTGCACCAGTTAGTTAAAGTTCACTATTTCACTGTTCTCCATCCAGTTGTACAGATCTTTTTAATTGTGTTGGCCAGTATTGACTCAGTGGTCCATCATACTTTATCACTATTTTCGTGCAGAGTTGAATGGCACTCGGGACATTTGTGAGTCTAGGCTTGTCTAGTGTTGGAAATTCTGTTATGAAACAGAACTGTCATGACTGTGGAATGATTGTACCCTAAGTGTTGCCCTCTCTTTGGCCACATGCCCTGTGACCTCCCGTGACCAATATTTGGTGCTCCTCAGGCCCTCCAGGCCCCAGCCTGCCACGAGAACATGGTGAAGGTCGGAGGTTACATCCTAGGAGAGTTCGGTAACCTCATCGCTGGTGACCCGCGGTCCAGGTCAGAAAATATCTTCAAGCTAAAGCTGCATTTACAGTCATGTAACACAGACATTCTGAACTCTCTTTTGTAAAACACTGGTCAGTTTGAAATGTTGGCACCAGATATAAACATGTTTATCCCATCTATTTAAAAATGTTTATCCCATCTATTTAACCCATCTAAGGACGTGTCAAATGCTGTCTTCTAATTTTCAGTATTGTTTCGTTTTTAAAACACCTCTGTCATTGTTACTGACACCTAAGTGATGGCTAGATTAATAGCCTCCTGTGACATGGCACTGTATACATGCCAGTTCCCAGATGAACTCTAATGTTTCCCCCAACTTCACCCCTGTCCTGCAGCCCCCTGGTGCAGTTCAACCTGCTGCACTCCAAGTTCCACCTGTGCTCGGTCCCCACGCGGGCACTGCTGCTCTCGGCTTACATCAAGTTCATCAACCTGTTCCCCGAGACCAAAAGCACCATCCAGGAGGTGCTGCGCTGCGACAGCCAGATCCGCAACAGCGACGTGGAACTGCAGCAGCGCGCAGTCGAGTACCTCAAGCTCTCCTCCATCGCCAGCACTGACGTCCTGGTGAGAATACACACACACACACACACACACACACACACACACACACACACACACACACACCCAAACACGTATGCAAATACACGTGCATGGGTTAGGTGTGATGAAAACATGCAGCTGCTATATGGCTTCATTCCTCTTCAGATCTTAGCACAGATATCTGCTGATGAGTAACCACTAGCCGTACATAAACTGGCTGGTGGTGACTTGGTTGAATACGTCAGACATGATGGCCTCAAATAAATAGACTGTTCTTAGTGTTTTTCCCCTATTTAGGGGTCCAAGCAGTAAATACACTGACATGACACAGGGGAGCGCTACTAAAAGCACATTTACATTTTGGGTCATACCTCAATGACAATGTTTTTTATTTAGATTTCTTAGAAGCTCCTGAATCCAGCGCACGCTGCTACGCCCATTTCTACATCTAGTCAAACAAGTCTAAGGCCATCATCTATTCAATTCTCATAAGATGTGATACAGATCTACAGACCATGCCAACAAAATTGGTTTTCTTAGATTTTTGATTCGTCACTCCGTTTTAAAGTTGCATACCAATCAAATTTCAGGGCGTGGCCATAATGATTCTATTGATAATATCTTCTGATGTAAAGGCCCAATCTCAAACTACCATGGTAAAATCGTAAGCTTGTGTATTGTAAGTACACATAATAAAGGCTGATATTTCAAACCATGTTAAATGTGTTTATATGAATGACTTTAAGAGGGTCAACTTAACACTGTAACATTTTTTAAACCGATGCAGGGTTGTCTTAAAGTTGCAAGGAAAATTAAGAAGAAATGAAGGAACTTTGTCTTCAAAAAATCTCATTTGTTCTTAAGTGTTTTCTTAGGAAACATCTTAAGAAGAAAGTTAAGAACTTTATTCATGAATATCAAATCTTCCAAAATAGAAGAGCAATCAAATTTCAGCAGTCAATATATGCCAGTGATAATGGCTGATCTTCATAAAACTTCATAGGCTTCCATATGACATTATGAATGAGCCTATGTACTAGCCTGACTCCGCCTGTCTACATACTTTCGCTCATTTACATTTCCCTACAGTACTCCGTCTGGAATAGCTCTCGTTCACTTCGTTTACTTTGGCAACTTCTCTCCGAACCAACCAGCGAACAGAGGGCGTTCCTGAGAGCGATTACGATTACGAAGTTGCAAGCCTAGAAGCCTGTTATCCAGGCTAGCTATGTACCAAATATGCTCCCTAACTTTTGAAGTTGAGACACTGTGCTATCCAATAATACAATCAGTAACGTCTTGTGTGATTTATAACGGTCTGTCCATCCGTTAGCCTATGACAGTTAGCATAACAAACATGGCGGCGGCCATAGCCTCCTATATTTCGAGCTTCACACTCACTCCAACGTCATTTACTTGTTGTCCCATTAAGTGGACAGACTTCATGGGTTTGTCCACTTACTCATAGTCTATGTCGGGCCTCTGTTAATCGCCCCTTGCAGCTATGTTTTCTGTTACTATGATGCTACACACACTCCAGTGTTTCGATTTGGTGTAATCTGGAACATTTTCCTATCAAATAAGACTTCACAAATATTATCAAATGGGCACTGTGCTTGCACTAACATTGTGCATGGCAAGGGGTCAGTCCAGAGTTCTGTTTGTTGGCACTTGGCAGCATTAGTTTCCTTTAGCATTCTTAAAGGTGTGTGTGTGTGTGTGTGTGTGTGTGTGTGTGTGTGTGTGTGTGTGTGTGTGTGTGTGTGTGTGTTTTAGGCCACTGTTCTGGAGGAGATGCCTCCGTTCCCTGAGAGGGAGTCGTCCATCCTGGCCAAGCTGAAGAAGAAGAAGGGGCCGGGGGCTGTGTCTGTGAATGAGCTGGAGGATGCCAAGAGAGAGGGAGGAGAGCTGAACGGAGGAGGAGAGAGGGCGGACACTTCTGCTATGGCTGCGTCCAACGCTGTAAGCCAGAGATAAGAGCACAGATGGCCACACCTATATACACACTCCAAAACACACACGCTCAAATATACACAAACACTAATCCTTACCTGTATTTCTGTATAATACACAGGAACTACACACACATCGTGAGGGAGGCTATGCACCTAGTGATATTTCTCTGTTCATAATAGTCTGCCATCTTAGCTACTAGCAGACATAGGTTACTACCTCCCCTCATCCACCTCAGATTCCTCCCTCTGTACACAGAGAGCAGAGGGATTTGGAGATGCTTCATTAACAATATATGGACTTCACTACATTCCTCAACTCCTCTCTCGCTGTATTCCCTCTCCCCAGTCCACGCCCTCTCCATCTGCTGACCTGCTCGGTCTCCGCCCAGCCCCTGCAGTTGGCTCAGCTCCTCCCAGTACTGGCAGCCTATTGGTCGATGTGTTTTCAGAGGGGTCGGCTGCGCCCAGCGCAGGTGTCAATGACGACGGCTTCCTGAGGTAAACCTGCACCGCCGGTGGCCTGTCCACCAGTACCCCCTATCGTCCGGGATAGTTCTAACTCTTACTTGATTTCAGACTTTAAAGACTTTTAACTCTTTTAAGAGCTTTTAAGCTAGTCTTCTGTGCTACCTTCTCTGTGGCTGTCTGTCAAACTGCTTTCTCCGTCTCTCTCACTGTCTCTATCTCTTCTGCCTTTCAGTCAAACTTTCTTTGGTTTTCTGTGTTTTCTGTGTACAGAAATGTCTTCTTGTCTTCTTTATCTTGCTGTGTATGTGACTCTTTTCTTGCTTTTTTCCTTCTATCTCCTTTTCTTTCCCTCCCCTGTCAAATACCCTCCCTTGGTTTGGTGTGTGTGTGCGCGCGTGTGTGTGGTGTGTACATGTTTCCTGTATGTCTGTGTTGTGTGTATGTATGTACGTATGTTTGTTGGTGTGTCCTCACATTTGATTGGACGGTGGCAGAGATCTGGAACAACCCCCTGAGACCTCTGACACCCTATTGGCTGAGGGTCCTGGTGACTCCGAGTAAGGGGCCAGTGGTGGATTGCTGTGACCTTGTTTAAAGAGAAAATCCCAAACTTAATGTTTTTAGTCATACTGTTAAAAATCATTAAGCAATTCTATAATTGCAATTCTTTTTTTATTATATACAATCTATATACACTCTGTTGGCTCGTGTTTATATATACTCTATACATATAGATGCTGTATACCACTTGAGTTGTCAGAAGGTGTTTGCATAGCCGTAATACGCATGTAGCTGTTCTGTGTTGCCACTAGCTGCACTGTCTGCGTGCTGTGTTCTGTGGTGTGTGCTTAGCAGTGGTGGTGTATTATCCAGGCTTGGTTCAATGCTGGTACTAACACCTGTGCTTGTCTTTTTTTCTTCCCATTTCTCTCTCTCTCTCTCTCTCTCTCTCTCTCTCAAACACACTCACACATATGGAAACACTCCATCTCTGGCTATGTCTTTCACTCTATTTACATCTGACTTGATTCACTTCATCAACATACCATCCCCTCTTTTTCTGGAATTCTTCTCCTCTTCCATTATCATCCCATCTTCTATCCCTCATTCCTATTCTCCATCTCTCTCCACCCTTTCTTACACCTCTCCCCATACCTCCCACTATCTCTTTTCATCCCTTCTTTCCTTCCCGTATATTTCTCTTCCTCTATGTTTGGCCTGCCCCTCCCCCATCAGCTCTGCTCCTCCTCCTGCTGTCTCTGAGGAACCTGCTCCCCCTCTTCCTGAAGCAGAAGAGCTACTCAACAAGTAAGCGCTTCCTCACCGCCTCCAGCTCTAGAGCTGCACATAGCATAACACACTCCAATTCTCGGGTGCAGGTGGTTTTCTGCTTGGGTGTGTGTGAGTTTCATCTTCCTGAAAGATTGGCCTATACTGTGGATAAGTGTTATCTTAAATGTTTTGTGGCATAGCAGGAAACTACACCATGGCACACAACTAATATCTCATCAAGGCTGGCTTCTTACCACAGTTAGCATCTCCCTGCAGAGCCAACAGAAGGGCATCACTACAAAGAGATGTGTGGTTGATGTAAACCAGAAAGGCCACGGAGGCTGTGCCCCCTGGGCATCAATGTTTGTTCACATGTTCATGTGGTGGTTGGATGCGCCCTCAGACAATTTCCATCTTTTAAAGGAATTCTCCTAGTTCTGTCCACCCAGATAGCAGACGCATAACAGCTGCTGTTGGCCCGCTGACAGCAGAAGTTGGCGAGCCACTGGTTCTTTGCTCCTCCTTTTATCAGGTGGTCCACTGCTAAACTAGAATGTTTCTCCTAGGAGCTCAAGTCCTTTTCTCGTGCAATTTCAAAGGATTTTCCCAACCAGACTGAAGCCAGTGTCAGTCTCTTGAACTGTAATAGGCTACAGGAATAATGAAATTGAATTACTAAACTAAATTGTAAAGGTTAAATTAATGGATCAACAGAGTTGAATGAGGGGTAATTTAATAATAGGGGGAAATGAAGAGTGAGACAGTGGTTCTCTGTCTGAATTTCTGCTCAGCTGCCAGTGGGCTTCACTAAAGATGGCACGCAAAAAGGCTGGGTCTCCTTCAGCTTTACTCTCAGTGGACACACTGGGCACATTGTGCAAGACCTCTTAAACCACGACAAAAAACTGTCAGCTGCTGCATGTAGGCTATTTTTGTTTTTTGATGTTTGTTCTGTTTCCATAAACTTACTTGATGTATCATTTTTCAAAAGCACTTATTTTCAAGAAACTGATTTTCTGTTTTGGCCACTTTTCTTACAGAAGTTGAATCTGAACTACAGTGATGAACTTGAGAGCTGATTATCATTAAGTAATCATTTTCTGCCTCTGTACCAGGAAGTACAGTGCCTATTCAGTCATGAACATTATTAAATTACACTTTACTTGACAGTATTGACATAAGAGTGACATGACACTGTCATAAACAAGTCATACACGTTTATGACATAATGCTTCTGTTATTAAGTGTCATTTGGTTTTTGTCGTAACAAGTTGGGGTTAGAGGTTAGTATTAGGGTTAGGGTTCATGTGTGACAGTGTCGTGTTCATGACGGTGTCATGTCACTCTTAAGTTGATATTGTCAAGTAAAGTGTTACCCATTATTATTATTTATTTTTTTGACAAGCATTTACATCAGTGCTCGAATTATCTTTTTGTCTTTAAGGGGGTCTCTATCTCATAAAAAGTTGGCACATCTCGCGCATAGCCTAACAAGGCGATACAAATATCCTAGGCGCGAGAGGCGCTTTTGTGCAGTATGCGCAAAGTAAAGTGAAGATCAGTGAAGATGGTAGGCCTAGGCTATAACACACACACACAACAGACAGATTTTTCGTAGAAATTGATTCCTTTTCATTCATTTCAACATATTATTGATTGTAATAGTCCATATTTCATTTCAATTTCACAATACAAAGAAATAGTCTGAGTGCCATTCTCAATTTCACAACGTAACTCATTTGAACCAGACCACCGTCTCAGATGGGCTATCCTCAGTGTCAAACACAATAATGCATGTAGTCTTTAACTTATACACAGGGAAATTGCAGGGAAACTGGCAGAAATTAATAAAGCCATTGCAGCCAAACTATGTTCTAGTATTAGCCTATAGGCTAATGTACACATAGTGATAATAACACCTGGGTGTTCAGTCGTCTCATGTGTTGAACCGTGGAAATAAATAGACGAACAATTTTGGAATTTGCACTGAGATGTTGTCAGGTAGCCATTGAATATTCCGCCATCAGAGATTGCTAATAGGTGTTTCAAAATATCTGGGAACTTTCCGGAGCTCTGAATGGCAGAGGATAGTTACAGATCAGTTCACACAATCATTGAAGTAGGCTGCATTATGGGCCATAATTTATGGCTTTGTCAATTAACATAGAAGAGGCGAAGCGCAAGTTCAACAGCAAACAGGACTTTTTCAGCACGTATCCAAACCATGTAGGCTAGCCCAATGAACGCCTATGTAAATAGACAAAACACTCGCATCAAAGCAGGGTGACTTCTTCGGACTTGCGAGTGCTGTCAAATCGATCGTATGTGGTTTGCTATAGTCTGGTAGTGAAGTGCAGTCATGCTGCGTTCAAGAGCGTAGTGTAGGTCTACGTCCTGTAGTAGCCTATATTTTAATTTAACGTCTTTAATGGTAAGAGATCGGACAGGGATGGATAATGAGCGTTGTTGCCAGATACCTTCAGATATGAGAGACCCCCTCAGATTTTTGACTTTGTTGCTTTCATGGGAGCCTGTCCTCACTCTAAGGGAGCTCGGCTCCCTCTGGCTCCCACGTAATTCGAGCACTGATTTACATGCAAAATAGGGACTTTTTAAATATTTGTGAGGAATTAATGTATTTACATTAAGCTAAGTTTGTTTAATGGTGTCCAGTTCCGTGTATTTAGTCATCAGAATTTCCTTACACCTGAGAATTGTGAGAGTCCATCTGTTGTTTTTCTTGACACATTCTACTCTCTGCTTGTTGATTCTCCAGTGTTCACACAGCCCACTCAACGTCTGGTGCAGTGTTTTTTCTAATGCTGTTAAGAGTCACTTTGGTTTTATTCCTTAATCTCTCTGTCTCTTTCTCTGCACTCTGTCTTTGGTAGGTTTGTGTGTAAGAATAACGGAGTCCTGTTTGAGAACCAGCTGCTGCAGATTGGAATCAAGTCTGAGTATCGCCAGAACCTGGGTGAGCCCTCAACCATATTTCTTCTATTGCACTCCTCATCTTGCCCTGATTGAAATCAATCAACTCCCCAACTTTGTCAAAAAGCATAATACCTTTTAGAGTTTGTTGCATGAACCAAAGCAAGCGCTGTGTACACCCTTATTCACCCTGATGCACAATTTGTTGACCCATTTTACCCATAGACAGAGTACAAATATGCATGGTACGTTGCAGACTTGATATTTTATTTGTGTGGTGGTGTGTTTTTCTCTCACAGGGAGAATGTACTTATTCTACGGCAATAAGACTTCAGTGCAGTTTGTCAGCTTCTCCACTACAGTGTCCTGCCCAGGTGAACTGCCGACTCATATCCTTTCTCTGAATCAGTGTTCTCATCAGTTAGGCGTCAGATGCAGCATAAACTGGCCTCTCAGCAGATGGAAATGCTGGCCCCGCCACTGTGTTGCCGTATGTATGAGCTGGGATCAAGTAGGTTTGTGTTTGGAGTTGTCAAAGTGAATGTTCTGTTTGAATTAGGGCTGGGCGATATATCGGTATTACGACTACGACTGATATATTTTTGAAAACGATATGTAGTTGAGGCAATATCGTAATACCGGTATTATGTCAAATAATGGGCCATTTTATCAAAGCCACTTGCTCTTCTGTGTTCAGACCATTCAGACAGCCGCAGCTCTGCTCAGCTGCGCCCCTTGCGTGTGCACGTTCTCCCTCACAGCACAACAAACTTTCAAACATGACTGACACTGAGTCTGATTTTGTCTACCGTGATCAGAGGTTGGTACTGATGCCTATTTCCGTCGGCACATCAACGGCTAGACCGAGAATTCTCGTTGTGAAATCAAAATTCCACTGGAGCTCCAAGCGGTTTTGTACACGCAGATTTAAGTTACAACACTGTTTACAGCTCTTCGACTCACGGTAAAATGTCATTTTTGGTACATAGCCTAGCTAATTTAAATACACTTATGAGTGCTTGCGTTTAGCGACATAGCAGATCTAAAGTCCTCAGGGAGATAACCTACACGCTGATTTTATTAAGAGGATAGGCTATGCTCGCGAGCAGTTAGGGGCATCATTTTTTATGATTCCCGACACCCCATTAAATCGTGCATAGGGATTTTTTTCTTATGAACCGGAACATGCAAAAGGGTAATGAACGCATACAAAATCACGGTAGCATCTATCACACTCTTGGTGAGTGACTCCGTTACGTTGTTTAGGTAGCCCAATTGTTTGTTGTCAAGTCACACATGTCTACGCCATCATAGGCTACATTTGCTTTCATCTAGGCCCTATCAAACCCTTACGGTAAAAAAACTGCAGGTTTTTTTCTGCAGTAGGCTACTGCAATATTTTTGTGCCCAAAATATTGCATTGTGCAGTACAATGTAGGCCTGTGTTGTCAGTCACGGTCGACTTATTGGTCTTTTGTTATTTGCACAGCTTTATCAGGCCTTTACCAATGCCTATTGGTATTGATAGGCCTATGTTATTGTTTACACTTTTTTGCACAGCTGTGTTAGAGCAGTCTGAAATCATTCTGATCAAAGCTGGATGTGTTGTCATAATTGTCATGTTGAGTGAATACGAAACACTTAGCTCTTCTGTTTAAAATATCGATATATATCGTATATCGCCAATCAGCCCCAAAATATCGGGATATCAGTTTTGGTCCATATCGCCCAGCCCTAGTTTGAATGCACAGGTGTGTGTGTGTGTCTTAGAGAAAGAGAGAAGGTGAGCGTGTATGTGTGTATGTTCTCCTTAACTGGCCCCACAGCTGAATTTGCAGACTAAAACAGTGGAGCCTCTGATTGAGGGCGGTGCCCAGGTGCAGCAGGTGGTCAACATCGAGTGTCTGACTGATTTCGTTGATGCGCCGCTTCTCAACATCAAGTTCAGGTACCGTTGGGCGTTGGCACATACTCTCTCTTACTGCACTTACGTATTACCACTCATTTACTCAAATTGAAAATTAAAGCTCAACTCCCTCCCCTCACCCACTCTTCACTCAGGTATGGTGGAGCCCTGCAGAATCTCACCCTCAAGCTTCCCGTCACCATCAACAAGTTCTTCCAGCCCACTGAGATGTTATCACAGGAGTTCTTTCAGCGCTGGAAACAGCTCAGCCAGTGAGTGTGTTTGTGGTGTGTAGAGCAGAGGGGTGGAATAGGTTGGAAGATGAACCTCCACACCAGTGTGTGTTGATCTTCACTTTACAGTAATTATCTGGTAGGGATCATGTGTGGGGGACAAGTAATTGCCTGCTCACTCATTCTGTGATGGCTTTCTCAATTGGACAAAACAATATGTGATTTCTCCAGAGAAGTCATTTGGCTGTGATTTTAATAAATTGAGTGACATAAGAGCCAAGTCTTACATTTCCTGTAAGTTTGAGCCAATCAAGATTGTTTATGCTGTTGTATTTAGTTGTCTGAAAAAGCCACCAAGGAGATATTACACTAGATATTAACTCACTCCTTCTCTGAGAATCGGTTGGTGCAGCGATGAATCTAGCATATTAACTTGAATGTGTGTCTGGGTGGTGGCTTTAGGAGGGTTGTAACAGATTACTGGCTTGTGTCTGTTGCATTAGACGATTGTGTAATGAGTTTAATATGTCAACCACAGAGTTACTCAATCTACCCCACCCAGTAATCTGACATGCATTTGGCCTTTCCCTTCTGCAGGCCTCAGCAAGAGGCACAGAAGATCTTCAAGGCTGGCCATGGCATTGACACAGAAGTGGTCAAAGCCAAGGTAAGAGATTTACAGATACAGCTTTTGCTGTGGTCTTGCTGTGGTACACACAATCACACACTTCCCTGCTGATCTCCAGAACCCTATCAGGATTTGGATGTAGAATAGATGTATTGGATGTTTTGAATGTAGATGGGCACCTGCAAATCTCTTGCTCGAATCTAGACCTTTTAGTAAAATGTTGCCTTTCGAGCACTCATGTCTTATGTGTACATTTATTTGCAAAACCATTTGAAATACATAGAGTGTGCAGCATGTTTTATTTGAAACAGAAATATTCCAAAAATAAGCACAGTTGATATACATTCTTTGAGCAGCCCATTTTTTAGGTTAGAGCTTTCCCCGAGATCTTTTTAGTGTCACTTTGTTCATTCCATCCCATGTTCACCACCATCACCACCACCCTCTTCCCCTGGGTAGTTGTTGGGCCTTGGGACGGCCCTGTTGGAGAACGTGGACCCTAACCCAGAGAACTTTGTGTGCGCTGGAGTCATCCAGACCAAGGCCCAGCAGGTGGGCTGCCTACTCAGACTGGAGCCCAATGCCCAAGCTCAGGTAAGTCATATACATGGACATGCATGTGCACGCACTACACACACACACACACACACACACTCTTACACACTTGTTTGACCGAACACAAAGATTCCAATCCCTTTCTCTAAGCCACTTTTTGCCCGAGTGAAAGCACTACCCTGAGCCTAAATCTACTCTTGTAGCCAAGACTGCCTCACACAATTGTCACTACACTAGCTATAATCTTGAACACCCACAGAAATAATTGTTGACCCTTCAATCCAGCCTTCTCTTTTGTGTTAACATTGTAAACATACACACCTGCGCTCAGACACACGCGTCTGCACACACGTTCTCTGTTGTCTGCCGTCTGTGCTGGCGTGGGGCGCAAAACAGCTAAAGCCTCTGTGTTTCATTGCATCTCACTGATGTGTCTGTGTCTCTGTGTCTGCTGCTGCAACTCAAGCCTGGGGAGCAGGTAACACTCCTCTTTCTCTCTCTCTCTCTCTCTCTCTCTCTCTCTCTCTCTATCTATCTCTCTGTCTGTCTGTCTGTCTCATATCTGACTTTCTTGTTCCTGTCATCTTGCACTCTTGCTGCCTCTTTGAGCAGCGTAATGCTGTCTCTAGCTTTCTCCATTCCTTTCTTTCTTTCTATTTCTCTCGCTCCCCCTCCCTCAGTGCAGTGGTAGACTCCAGGCCATTGGGCGTGTTATTCGTGTTCAGAACCCCACTCTCAGTTGGACCAAGTCTTTAGCGACCATTAATCATGTGTCTGTAGAAGTATGCATGCATGGGGTATGTGTGTGTGTGTGTGTGTGTGTGTGTGTGTGTTTTTCACTTGAGTATGTGTGTCATGTCTATGCATACAGTTAGTATGTGTGTATGCTGTACTCACCTGTACTTAGCACAGTGTGCTAACTATAATAGTCTACCTATAGTATGTGTATTAGTATATATTATAGTGTTACACATTGTGTAACTCTCTCTGTCTCTCTCTTTCTCTCTCTCTTTCATCCCTCAGATGTACCGCTTGACTCTGCGCAGCAGTAAGGACACCGTCTCCAAGCGTCTTTGTGAGCTGCTGTCGGAACAGTTCTAGAGTCTTCTCCTGGAATCCATGCCTAGACCATCACCTTCCTAGAGCCCTCACGCAGACCAGCGTTCTACTTTCCAGAACCCTGAACAAAGAAAGAAAACTTCAGAAGCATTCGTACATAAGGGAAAAAAAACACAGCCGGCATTCTGCGACGGCCATATAACTGTCCTAATTACAATTATTATGATTATTATTACTGTTATCATCAGCGCAACAGTTCTTGTTTTTATTGGTGTTTACCTGTGTGCGTGTGTGTCAGAGAGTGTGTTAGAGAGCATGTGTGCGTGCGTGTTTGTTTGAGTGAGTGAGTGAGTGAGTGAGTGTGTGTGTGTGTGTGTGCGCGTGTGTGGTACAGAATTGTGGTGATTGTTGTGTTCTCCGTCCGGCCTAGTGACTGAAGTGTGCTCTGTGCTTGTGTTGGCAGCTGGTGCGCATTGTGCTGGGAGGGGCGAGCGGTCGGCGCACACGCGATCTAACATTTCAACTTCCGATAGCATTCCTGCGAAGTGTACGCATACACAAGACACTCACCCACACACGTCTCTTAAACATTCCTTGTAAGCCATGGATGGGAGGACGCACCAAAACCCCTTTGCTCGCTCACATGCACAAATCTGAGGAATTGTACAGATGAAGTAGAAATACACTAAGGGAGGCAGTTGCCTCTAGATGGGCCGGACATTTGCGCTTTACTGACCTAATCACCCCCCTCCAACCCTCCCAGCACATCCTCATACATTAGTTTATATATATATATACACACACACACACAGCTTTCTCATCAGCTCGCTCGGCATGTATCACTGCAATTTTCCACATTTCCATTCCCATATTCCCCCGGCGCAGAAGAGCAGGCTTAGTGCACTTTAACAAGGCTCAGGCAGGGAAGTGATCATGCACGCTTCATTAGACCCTCTCGTGGGCTCGTCATTTATTGCATTTATTACACCCCCGTCATGACTTCAGAGATGAGAGATGCTTTGTGATTGGTTGTGACGTGTGGTTTTTTTTTGTTTTTGTTTTTTTTGGCTTTCTTTCTTTTTTTTTATTTTTATTGTATTTACCTGTCTATTTTGTCTCATCTCAGTGCTGATGTTAGTGATGTGTTAACTTGAAGTTTGTTGCCCCATTTCATTGTTTTGTACATTTCATGATTTCATGGTGGTCCAAATGTTCAGGTTGTGTCCAGGTCGCCAGCTCTCTTCTGTTAGAGGAGACGGCTGAGGGGACAGCAGGGCAGCGGGAGGGAGAGGAGGGCGTCCTCTGTCTGTACGTCTGTCTGTCTGCACATGAAGAGTGCAGCAGTGGATTCTTATGTAGACACACATGCACGCACACTACAAAGATCTGCGGTGATCTGTGGCGACCTCCGCTCTTGCACTCAAACACACACACACACACACACAACAAAACACAACACAACAGAACAGAACAGAACAAACGGGACTAAAGCCAGATTGGGTGTTGAGTTGTGGTGAGGTTGTGACTGATATTCCAGAGCGCCTGTTTGAGCACTTATCATGTGAACATGTTTAAATCAGCGAGTACTTCAATGCGCACACTATAGTCTAAGATAACACACTAGTCTTCAACACACACATACATCTTAGATGGCAGAAAAACAGAGAGAAAGATTAGGACCAAACCAGCTGCCAACAGTCAACCACAACGCCAGGGATCATCTTGCTTTGGTTCAGCATTAGGTGTGTATGTGTGGGATGAGTGTGACTGTACCATATTATAAGGAAAAAAAAATCTAACGAAGTTTATGGGACACTGTCATATATGTTGAATAAGGAGTCACTATGCTTCCCTTGATGCAACTGTGCATTCACTGGGACTTTGTCATTGTAGTTGAATTTGAATCATTGTCATATTTGTGTGTGCGCGTGAGCGTGTCTGTGCAGTATCCGCTAGCTAATACAGCCCCAGTGTATCGGTGTTAAACCTGTCAGATACCTGTGTTAGATTCCAATTTACTCTGTACTGAAAAATGTGAAAGTAAAACTATGCCATATATTCAAACGGTTCTCCATGTTGTTTTATTGTATTGTGTCCTATAACTTTTGAAATATCCTAGTATTGTTTTTCAGCTTGGATTTTTACCACACACATCTAACTAGGTCAGTGCTTGCGTTTTGCAAAAAATGTTACTGCATTTTGTTTGCAAACAAGTCATCTGCATCCAGCCATAAAACTATTTTATGCAAACTATCAGTCAGCAATTCAAATATCATTTCCGCACCATTGAAAAATCAAACTATTGTTTTTAGGTTTCTAAACTACTTGTTATGGCATCTAATTTCAGTGAAATGTGTAGGCCTAGCAATGCCTGTCAAATATGAGCACATGCACGAGCCTTTGCGCCTATCCCCAGTTTACCTCGGAAACCGAAATTCAGCGTTTACGTCTCCCTGCCCTGCATCCACTGGTGGCAGTCAGGTACCGTCTACACTGTCCTAAACCTCGGCATTGTTTGACACTGCAATGAAATTATAATGTAGGCCTATTGTGAATAATCTCGATTAAACGTGCCGGGTCCATTTCTTGAGTCAAGAGCCGCTGTCAGCTGCTCATCCGAGGCAGAGCAAGGTGTGAAATTACCCATGATGGAGACCGCCTGCAATTGTGTAATAGGCCTAAAGAAACACAAATGTAAAAAATGATGCAAGCTACCTCTGAAGACCGACATTACTGCATGCATTACAAGGTTAAATAAATATAGCACAATGAACGCAGAATTCTAAATAATGTATGGTGTTTACATTATAAAATAAATAAAGGGAAACTGCCGTTGCGCACATAGTAACGAGTTCCACAGCCGAAAGGACTGTAACTGCAGTGTTCGCCTGTTGGGGCGACGTCTCCCCGCTCCCTTTCAGTGACAGAATGATTGCGCTCCATCCATCCTAGTCAAACTGCCGGGGTCCTTGGGCAAACTGATGATGTCGAACAAAAGGAGCGTGCCCGCGCGCGCGTCACTGGAGAGCGCTAAGCGCTCATTGGCTGAAAATGACATCACATACAAATGTACTATTATTGGCGTCTGGACTCGGCATTACCTCATCCTTTTCCTCCCTCTCTCAGGTATAGACATCCAACAACAAACAGCTATAACGTCGCAGATTGAGAACGGAGAGCAGTGGAACACATCTCCAACACAGACCGGTGTAATTTTCGCGCATTTAATAGGAAATACTGCAGAGTTACTCTTTAAACGGGATTACTGAGGAAGAAACACGACACTGCGATTCAGCATTTGCGGCGTGTAGCCTACTTTTCAGTGCATTGAACTTTTGAGCCACAAAGCATTTGATTTTGCATCTATTCCTTTTTTTCAACATATCGGATAAAGAAATCACTGGTGAGTTAATCCATAATAACACAGTATGAATTAAGTATAAGTATAAAATGCATGCAACATTGCCCTATTTCAGTGCATTCCTATGCGACTTAATTAAGAGTATTGGAGAATGCATCAACTTAATTCATGTTTGGTGTTATATTAATATTATGTTGACTGCAATTCAAAATACAAGCGTAAATTAGTCTAGAATAAATTAGGTTGTGAAGTCCATGCATCTGCGTCATCTCTTGTTTTGGCTCTATGAAGTCACTCCACATGCTCGGTTTTTTCTGCACAGAGTGCACCCCAGAAGAAAGGAGGATGGTTTTCCACAGAGAAAGAGAGAATGAGTGTCTGCCGCTCTCTTGCATCCTGCCGCATCTGTATCTGGGTGCAGAGACGGACGTCACGCAGGTAAACAACACTTAAACTATCTGCATTTTTGTCAAGTTTCTGCAGTCTTGTCTTGCATTTGTGTGGATGGGAGCGTTACGTCTTGCTTTGACCTATTACGTGCTCTCGAAGTGACATGAGCTCATCTGGGTCGCCCGGAGCTACTAACCTAGTTTTATTGTCCTAACAATGCCGTATCTGTTTTCTCACCGGTTGTAGGACAGTCTGTCTGCGCGGGGAATATCATACGTGCTGAGCGTCAGCCGCTGCTCCCCTCAGCCCACATTTCTTCCCAAGTCTCAGTACCTCCGGATTCCCATTGACGACTCCCTGCGGGACGACCTGCTGCCGTGGATTCCACAGGCGCTACGCTTCATTGGTAAGTACACAGTGCATCACTGTCTACATCAGCTTGCATTGGCAGAGTGTTTGCATGATGTGCATTCATTGTTTCTCACTCTCTTTCTGTGTCTTGTAGATGGGGCCATGTCTTTGGGATGCTCTGTGCTGGTGCACTGTGCAGCTGGTATTTCTCGTTCTCCAGCTCTTGCTGTGGCCTACATAATGTATCACCTGGGAATGGATCTGGATCATGCATACAGGTGCGACTTCACGGCCAGGCAGAGATCATTAACACATAATCATGCTAAATCTATATATCTAAACAGACCAT
This sequence comes from Alosa alosa, assembly GCF_017589495.1. Lineage (NCBI taxonomy): Eukaryota > Metazoa > Chordata > Actinopteri > Clupeiformes > Clupeidae > Alosa > Alosa alosa. Next base: position 20,785,006 of record NC_063194.1, read on the forward strand.
GTGCTGATTATAACTAATAAACTTTCTCTCTACACTTACAGATTTGTCAAGGAGCGCCGACCCTCCATCTCCCCAAATTTTAACTTCCTGGGTCAGCTTCAGCTTTTCCAGGGTACTCTCACCCCCGCATGCACAAATCCACACCATACGCTTGAGCCGTCTGGTAGAGCTTTGGACCTACCACAACCATTCCCTACCACTGACCACACAGATTGTAGCTCCTCTGTATTGCTATCAACCAAACTCAATCCCAGTGCTCAGGACATGAAGCGTGGCAACAAGGAACACGGAGAAGGTTGTGTAAACACACACTGTGACACCTCCAACAGCAAAGATGGCACCGCAGTACAGAGTGGAAACAAAGGACTGGCCCAGACAAAGTCTCCTGAGTTCACTCTGTCGCTCTCTGATAAGCTCAAAAGTCTCACTCTTTCACTCAAGCCCATAGAGGTGCAGGCACTGTCAGAAGCCCAGTGGAATCCCCAGAAGCCCATCACACTACAAATCCCATCAGACCCGGTGTCGGTCTCAGAGAAGCGCCAACGTCTCACTTTAGCCCTCACCCCTGTGAGTGTCTCCCTTCAGACACCACAGAGGCACACCACACAGAGCAGCAAGAGGGCCGACCTCCGTCAGGATGCAACTACCAGTTCACAACTCCTCCACATGGGGGAGTCCGGAGCACAGCACAGAGCTACAAAGTCACAGAGGAAAGCAGAAAAGGAAAAAGAGAGGCAGAGGAAAGCTTTAAGTTCTCAACACCCTAATGCACATCAAGGCTCTTCGCGATCTCTCACAAGGAGAAAGGACAGGCAGAGCCAAGACAGAGCAGTGACAGCCCGGAAGGATGCAGAGGCAAAGCTAAGAGTGGTCAAAAGCCACCAGGGGGTGCCAGAGCGTAACAAACCCAAGACAGAAAGCATCAAAGAGATTCCCTCCATGAATATTAATGGGTCTCTACAGAAGGTGCATCCATCCACCGCTGTGGAGGCGGTTGAGGGGTTAAGTGGCGACACGCATCTCGTGTCTCCGCTAAGTCTCACTGTAAATAAGCTGTTAGATTGGGGAGAGAAGATGCTGCTCGGGGTGCTATTAGGCCCTCGCATCAAAGTCGGCCAGCCTGCCTTACCCTACAGGTGCTGAAAGAAAGGTGATGTGGCCAATAGTAGTCTGGACAGTTGGGAAAAATTAAAAATGAATGGATATAAAAAAGACAGTAAAGTCACAGGAATATCATGGGAAAGAGTGAGCGTTTTTTGTGTGAGGATTTTTGTTTGAATGAATGGACCCCATACTTTTCTCACTGGGAGAGCTGTTTTCAAATCGATAGTGAATAAGAATACTAAAGGAACTCAGGATGCCTGACCCCAGAGCAGGGCTCTTGCTTAGGCATTTGTTGAACAGACACCCTCATTGCATGTTTATCATTTATTCTAGATTTGACAGACATACACTCTTTCCTGTTAAGGAATGGCCTGTCATCACATGTCTTTATTGTTGACTTGTTTGAAATGGACTGTAGGTGTATCCTATTCTTGAAATAAGTGATTTATAAGTGTCTGTACTTTTCAGAGACTTGCTTGAGTGTGTGGATTTATTATTTATGAAATGACAAATTTATTAAATTATTACTATTTATTAAATTGATATTTTGATGATGGTATTTTAGCACCACAGCTTGTACTGAAATCACAGTATTCATTAAAGCTGAACGTTTAGACTGCTGTCTGTCTTCATCTCTTTGTCACAGATTTAGATGTGATTTGTCGGGCACTAGTGTTTTTGTAAAGGTTTACTGCAGCAGAAGCATCATCACCATCAACACATATATGTACTACTATATATGTATACTATACTTACACTGAAAAAGAGTCTGATCAGATTTATATTTTCATAATTCCTGAGACAAGCGTCTCAGAGCTCCCGGATAATACAACTTTCGGAGGAATTAAAGTGGCATTAGAGTAGACAGTTAATGCCTAGTCTATCATAATAGGACCTTGATAATTCTTTTCTTTTCTAGCAAGAGGGCACTATGTTGCTTGTCTGAGGCTATAGTTCTGATAAAAACAAATAACAATAAAAACATTTAGGTGTTTGGTGCCTCTTCAATCAAAACTGTAAAGATAGGTTATTTTAAACACGTTAAGTTTAATTAAATATCAGATAAATATTAAAAATGCATCAGATTTTAATCAGATATTAAACACGCATTCAGCAGTTCGTTTGCAAACGCACATTATGGATGGAATATATGATGGGAATTATATGTAATGGATTTCTGTAAACTTTTTCCAAGCGAGGGGGCGAGTCAGCAACACTCACTATACGCCCATGATCATGAGTCACATCCGGCATAAGGCGCGTTCCCTGATGCTGAAATTCCATGTGGACCAGGACTGCATTTTGCCAAATACACGCCCTCCCCTTAACAGTCGTGCCTGTCAGGAATGAGGGACACTTGGTAGCCAAGTTATGCTGTAATTTCAGTCCAACAAAACTATTGAAAGTAGACTTCAGAAGTCCTCTTCGTTCCTAAGACTAGCCTAATAGGTGGGCTATAAGTTCTCGATGCTGCAGCAACAGATAGCTTAGGCAGCTATAACTGAACGGATTATTATTTTGCTATACTGGACAGACTATCTCAATTCTTAGTCTATGGATGCTGCAGGCGATAGCCTAGTGGTGGTCTCACATACAGGCAATCGCCAAATAAGGAAATGAGCGAGTCTAATATTTGGTTTACTTACCGGGGCTTTAAATTGATTGGTATAGTTGTAACGACAATGTTTGAAATCTCTTACGATGTGTTGTCGGCCACAACCTATCTTCAGCCAATAATAACACAAGTGCAACACTATATTGATTTTGCTAAGCACTTCGCAGCCAACAGTCGCTGAATAAAACAACGGAACTCTCAGACACTCCCATTTGTACGTATGAGAAATGCGGCTGAGAAAAAAAACGCCCCGGGGTATGAAAAAAGTCGGAAGGAGCTAAAGAAACTCAAGAAATGACAAAGGAAGAAGTTGTTTGAACGCTCAAATTGTAGTCAAGTCATCCGTCAATCTGACATTAACTTCCCTCGATTATGTTGTTTTAACAGTTATTACCCGTGTTTACATCCGCTGAAAAAGAAACACACGTATTACTAGAGAGCTGGCTAATTACTCAGTTGTGTGAGCGCTAAAGCAGGAAAACTTAGCATCTCCGGACTGATTTACCGAAGGCGTCTGCGGAAGGAAGGTAATCCAAGTTTTTCCAACTCTCGGAATGCACCCATAGCAGACAATTAATTGGGCCTTTGCTGAGAAATAGTTTAATTCCACAGCTACAAGATTAGGCTACTTACTTAAACAGAGAGAATAATCTTTGTCGTCTGATGATCCCTGTTGAGGTATTGGCTAATTATCGAAGCTGATGGAATAGCATGAACCAACATTAACGATACAGGATGAAGACTGAAAACTTCGCAGCATGTAGCACAATTCAGTTACCAGGCAGTAAATTATATTATTAACGTAAGATATGTATTCATGGGGCTTGATCAGGATCTACTTCCTTAACTTCAAATAAACTTAACTAACCAAAATTTAATGCTTTGTAGATGAGGCCTGTCGCTCATGGGAATTGCCCCAAGTAGCCGACGCTATGCTAGATAATTTGAAGTTAGGTAGGCCTATGCATGATGTCGTGTCAACTTTCAGCTGTTCTACTGTGTTTTCTACGTTCCGGATTACAATATAAATCTCTTTTCCTTTTACGACGTTATTTTAGAGGGAAACCATGTCCTCTGAAGAGGAAAGATTCAAGTTGGTAGTCGTGGGCGGTGGCGGTGTGGGAAAAAGCGCACTGACCATTCAGTTCATCCAGGTGAGAGATTGCGGTCGGAGCTCAGTCCAGTTGGCCGACAGATTTCAGTGATTTTGACCTCCGCCGTTGTGATTCTTATTTGTAACCATGGCTGACTTGTCTTAATCACCACGAAGGGTGTGGAGAGGTGTTGTCAACATGTCTTCGCTTGCCTAGGCCAAACATTTCTTTACACACATCTGTGTGGTGGGTTGAAACCTAATGATGTTTGTGTTTTTCGTTTCAGTCATATTTTGTATCAGACTATGACCCAACTATTGAAGACTCTTACACTAAAATCTGCACTGTTGACGGGACTGAGACGCGGCTGGACAGTAAGTGTTTGTATAACTCACAGAACTAATCAGTTACATTAGTTTGTCCAGATTCCAGAAACTGATGTTTAAATAAGTGTGGACTGTGAAAACTGATATCATAATGCAGAACAGTTCACTTGTAGAAACGGCTTTCAGTCAGACCAGTCATCCCAAAACAGGTTTTGAAACCTTTCAGACCTTTTCAGAAGAGTCTAAAGTGCTGTTGAAAAGTCAATTTTGGCTTTTGGGAACATGTTTTCAGTGTAGGCTAGATGTTCAGTATTTTTGATGATGAGATGCTTGATCACTCTACAGTGTGGTCACAGCCATCAAATTACATAAAATGTTTAAATTTCAAAGCTTTAATGTTTGATTTCATAGTTGTCTGCTCTCGGGGTCAGATGGGTCTATTCTGTGCATAGCTTACATTGTTGATTTCAAATTTAAAAAAGTAGCATTATTATATGTAACTCCTTCAGAAAGAACACTAACATTCAAACATAATTTGATAATTCAGTACTACGCAGTGTAAGAGTGTGTATTTATAGTGTGCAAGTATATAGTAGGCGTAATGGAAACTATGCCTAAGGATGGGATTCAGTATGAATGAATTTTATGCCCAAGAATCATGGTTTGGTTTAATATATTTTTATGCAAGAATCATGGAGGTTTAGTTTCATATTTGTCTGTTGTCTATGAACTATGCTGTGTCTAAGAATAATTTATCTAACATTTAAGCAACGCTTAGCATGATTATGTGCACTGTGTAGCTACTTTACTACAGTCAGTGTAACATTCAAACACAGCAAACTGATTCTTTGTTGTAACACTATGTATTGTGAGTAGTGTAGAAGTAGAGTGAGTAGTATGTATGTGTAGATTGGTCCCGGCAGACATGAATGTGTCTTTGAAAGAATATATCCATGGAAAGATGTGCTTGATAAACGTATGCTTTGCATTGACACAATGTAATAATGTATTGTAATGTAATGTATACAGCTTTATTACTAGTATTTAAAGATAGTTTTTTGAAAAAAAGATTTAGACTATAAACCAAAATGTGAGTACAAAACTGAAAAAATAGGCCCAATTCTGAACAGATAACTAGGCCATGTTAAATAACAGTCTCTTGTTAGCTGATCTGTCATGATGGTGTTTTTGCTGGGATGAGACCTCATCTGATGAATATTGTGTGTGGTTTTACACATTTCCAACTTTTACTTGGCACAGAATTCTTGAGTATTTCTGATGAGTGGATTTCTAGATATGGTAGTAGTGTATTCCACCACCTCCCTGAATCATACCCGATTATTCCACAGGTCAGTGAGATGTGTTAGTGTGACGGAGGAAAGAGGTCATTAGGTGTGACGTGTAGTGTATGGGAAGTAGGTCTGTGTGTAGCCAGACAGCGCAGTTTGTGTGTGTGTTAGAGACTTGTGTGGTTTCGTTTCTGTTGTGTGTGGCTGTATGTTAGGCTGTCCTCATGTTTCCTGTCTGTGTGTGTGTTTATGTGTGCTCTCTTAAATGCCTTTTCTCTTCTCCTCTGGTCAGTTCTAGACACAGCTGGTCAGGAGGAGTTTGGTGCTATGAGGGAGCAGTACATGCGCTCAGGAGAGGGATTCTTACTAGTGTTTGCCCTGAATGATCGGGGCAGGTAAGTCTATGTGTGTGTGTGCATGTAAGAGAGGCAGACAGAACATGCACATGCGCGTGCATGTGTGTGTTTTTCGCATGTCTATAATGGGAACTGAAAATCAGGTTTTGAGAGTCTATGTATGTGTCTTGTGGCAAGCGCACACAGCTACAGTATGCTGTATTTCCTCAACTGTGGTAATATAAATATGATACGGTCTACATGCATTTTGTAACTGCCCAGGTGGGTCGGCGGATGTATTGTTGTGGTTAGTCTGTTGAATATGAAGCTGTCTGCTCTGATTAATACTTATAAAAGAGTTGAACAGTATTCAATTTGGTGGAAGTCATTGTCTCGCACATTCATTGACATGCATTGTATAATATTGCATTGTATTTTAAGATGGTTAGGAATTGAAGATGTTGACTGATGAGCATATCGTTTGCTATATTTATGAGATTCATTCCATAATGGAACCTCTTTAATTCCTTGATCATGTTTTGTTCCTGTAAGCCTTTTGCTGTTGCAGTGAAACTGGCTAAAGACAAATTTGCTCCATAAATCATTTTGTTCCAAGCCCTCAGATAAAAATCTATTCACGAATGTTTTGGAAGATTGTTTACAGCCTTGTAATATTGATGTGCACCAACTCCACCGACACTTCTGTACAGCTCTTTGAGCAGTATGCTGCAATTATGAATGTCAATTCCCTGTATCTAGTAATGTTAGATTATGGAAGCAATTACAGTCCTAAAAGCAGGAGAAAAAGAGTATGCGTATTACTTCAATACATTGCTGCACATGTACCTCACATTTAGTTATGTTGCAGTTTCAAAACCTCCCTCCTCTGTCTGGATTTTGCTCTTATTTCTATCAGTTACAACGAGATCCAGAAGTTCCACACCCAGATTCTGCGAGTGAAAGATCGTGATGACTTCCCCATGGTTTTAGTTGGTAACAAGTCAGACCTTGACCAGCACAGAGTGGTAATTATGCATACATATGTCATAGCTACATATCAGCTAATAATCTGCATACATATGTAAGTGTCAAATGGAATTTAGACATGAATAGACATTTTAATGACTGAGCCATGGTAAACAGCAGATTTAAATTTAATTGATTCAATTCATTATAACAGAATTGCAACTAAACCTATGCTTAATGGTATGCTGTCCATGTCCATGGTGTAAGTATCATTCCATAAATGATCATTCTTCAGCATCATTTATACTTTGGTCTGCTTGTGGATCTGTGCAGATATCCAGAGAGGAGGCACAGGCTTTTGCCCGGGAAAATCGGATCTACTACATGGAGTCCTCCGCTAAGAACCGTTACAATGTGGATGAGGCTTTCTTGGAGGTTGTGAGGGCAATCAGGTGGGTGAACTTGAACCCAGAATTGTGCATGAGGCACTTTTGTAAGGCAGGTCTTTCTCTTACAGTATGGAGCCTTTCTATCTACATATTTATCTTTCTCTATCTCTCTTACTTGCTTTCTCAGGAAGTTCCAGGAGACAGAAAGTCCACCTCTTCCTGCCAACCATTCAGGCAAACAGAAGAGCAGTGGATGCCCATGCAGTATCCTCTAATTGTTTTGTATGCCAGGCCAAGCCAGTGCGTTGGGCTTGAAGGGTTTCTTTAAAGAGGCTGATGTTGTGGTGAAGCATGATCTTTTTTTATTTCATTCGCACTTTTTTCAACAACAACAAAAAAGAAATGTATTTCAAACTGTTTTATTGTTCTAATGTTTTTACGTGGGTATATCATTTCATTATGCAGCCATCTGACATTAAAGGGAAAGTGATTGTTTAAACAAACTGAAACAAACCAAGGAAAATTAACTTGAAGAGTCCAGAGGTTTTTTTTAGTTGAGAGAAAAAAAAAATTTCTTCCACAGTGGGGTGCTGTTTTCCCTTACTGTACAAGTCATCAGGTTTAGATGAGGGACCGAAGATGAGCTTAACCTGGGTGAACTGATTGGTTTAGTGGTGTGTTACGGTGACTAGAATCATAATTAAACATATCTAAGAAGTCTGGTTTAGCACCTCATTTGTAGTGAGCTATATTTGGAGGTGTTGTAGAAACACTGTCTAAAGCCATGTGTCACAGTTTAAAAATGATTCATAAGTGCCTTGTTTTAGCTCCATCACATTTCAGGAACTCTTGGGCCCCATGGTAACATAGTGAGACATAGGGTGGCTGGCTGTGAGTCTGTGTGGAACTTGTAACAACCTGAGAAGCATTTGCATGTTTTTTTTAGGTTGCTACAGGTCTGTGTGTTATTTAAGTAATTTTTGGAGTAGTGACGTCTGCTACATCTTTAAACTTACAAAAAAGCAGTTATAAAGAAGTAGGGTAACGCTAAGAAGCTTGGATTCCTTTTATTTTTTATCATATCTTTTGTGTGTATATGTTTTGGGGCTTGGGGTGGGAGAGGGAGGGGAAGTACTATGTGGATGAGCTGTTGGCTGTGTGTCTAGGTACTTGTGACTGCATACGTGGAGCTACATTTTGTTTTATATCTTTTGATGCACCGCCTTGTAACAATGATTTTAATATGTAGAGCACACAAAGGTTAAACAACCAAATGAAATGTACTACATTAATGGATAGTCACTGTCTATGCTTTGAGAAGAGACGTCTATGTGTGATGGGCAGAACGTTTGCCCCTGTAAATAAACCATTGCTTTCTCTGGCCACCAGGAGGAACCTTGCACTCACGTAGCAAGGACTCCAAAGATCCAATACGGTTTAACATATATTAAAGTTAATCAACAATGAAATCAAGTAATCAAGATAGAATATCTCTACCGTAGAAGTAGAAACTCATTTGAAAAAGAAAACAAATCAATTAAAATCCATCTGCGTCCATACACATTCTTCTGTTGTCAAGTTTTGAATGTCTTAACTGAAGGTTGTGTTTCACAGTTCAATGTCTCACAGCTTTTCTCTGGTTAAATGTATTGTAGCAGAATACAACGTTTTATTTGTCTGATGAACTACAGTTACTTACACCTGACCTCCTACCTTTTGCTGCAAGACTGTATGTGCACCCTGTATGCAACAATTTTGTATTGACACAATGTACTGAAATCAACCAAAGACTTTTATACCAAATTAAAGTATTATTTACTTAAACGAGTAGTTATTACCGCTTGCCCTTTTTTAATTGGTACCATTAATTCAATATTTTGTTGTCAAAATAAACAGAGTAATAATGACAAATGAAACCACATGCACATAGACTGATTGAAAGTGTACACACTGAGATAAATGAAGGTTAAGTCAAACTGATTCTGCTTAATGCTCAATCTTAGAGGAAATATAAAGTTATTTCATTATATGCTAACCTTGTACAGAGTACAAGGCTAGATTTGAGCCCTATCCATCTATTCATGATGTTTATTGTTTGGACCAACATTTGATGCTGAGGTTGCATCTGATAAGCTGTAAACGCTAGCCTAAAGTTAGCACATTTGAGTGTGCCAAGTGTAGAGTAGGTGCATCTGTAGCTTATATCGTTTCAAGATTCCTTTAGAAAAGGCCTGATATATTTTATGTCGAGAAAAACTTAGTAGGCCTACATGTGTGGTATGAGTTTTGAAATCATTTTGTGTATTGTTGATCCATTATAGATTAATATCATAATAGGCTTGTTCTGCTTTGGTTAGAAGCCAGCCTGTCCAACAAACTCCAGGAAACTCCTAATGACACTCAACAGGTATGCTGTCAAACCGGTATGGCGCGTCATGTCGGTGTTTTCATCGATGGGGAAACTGCTGGCAAAAGCTAAAATACGACAAGTTGCCGAAATATCTTCGTAATATAGGCTATCCGATGTAATTTAACGCTCTGTTCACCTCAATACAAACGCGAAGAAAAGGATAAGGTGCCCTGGTGTAGGCTACAGTGATAAAGGAAAGATATCTGGGTTTAAGACTAACTTTAAGGTAAGCACCCTTTCTTTTGTCTTCCGATCACCTGGCCGTGTTCCAGGTAGCCTAATAAATATGTCCCACTTCACGGTAGTAAGCTTTCACGTTTCAGGCTCATCATAAACTTAACAAACATTATTTTCAATTTATTTAGATTTGTAGAAACTTTAACTTCGTTTAAATAGCTATAGGCCTACGCCCACTTTATGACAGTCGAATAATTTGTTGTCGTGAAATGGGGTAGGCCTACACATTTTGGATCTTCCGAGATAATCAAAGCATCTAACTGAAAAGAGACCATTTCTGTGTGTGAGGGGGAATCGGTTAAAACCGCCTACCTTGGCCATCTAAGGGTGTGTCGGTCTGTTGTAGACTAATAGGCACATTTGTTTTGCGTTTCGGAAAACGATTTCATGCTATCAGTGTCCAAACAGCCAGTTGTTGGTTTGTTAATAATCCGCCAAGGAATTTCATGTTTTTTCTTGTGTGGAAGGCTTGCGGTATGAGGAGGCTCGTGACGACGTGTGTCTGGATGTTGCTGCTGCACCTGTCCTGGGGGAGGGTCATCATTAAGGATCAAAATGGTAAACCTTGACCTTGGTTCCTGACTATTCAAAAATATGCCCCTCTGAATCCCTCTCTTCAACTTTCCATTTTTTTTAGTTTCAGTAATTGACAATGATAACTGGTGCTAGATCATTCTAACAGATGATCCCTATAACCATTTTAAATATATCTTTACATTCTCCTGTGTTATTATCCAGTGTTCCAGCCAGAGCAATCAGCAAGCCTTTTCTTATCACGCTCTCTTCTCTACAACTCCTGGGATTTTGAGATGGTGGTACAAGGCAACATTGAGAGAGAATGTATGGAGGAGTTGTGCTCCTATGAGGAGGCCCGGGAAGCATTTGAAGATGACACACAAGCGGTACGTGTGTTTTCAATGGTTGGGAGCACATACTGTACAGGCTGGCAGAGGCCAAAAGAGTACATGCATAATAGACTGTTTTTAATTATGTGACACTGTACACCTTTACTTTTATCTTATAACTGGCTTTCTTGTGCTTTGTTGAATAAACAAACTATCAGCCCTAAACCTTTTTCCCTATTTTAACAGACAGTATTTTGGGACACCTATGTCAACAGTCAAGGTACAAACACAGTCAATAATTTATCTGAACATTTTTAACCATTTCTGATTGATGTTGGCTTTGTATGAATAAAACAATGTGACTGACCTAAAGAGTCAAATGATCCTCTTCAGGATCTGTTGTCAGGGTGGACGTACCAGGTCTGGTAGCTGGCCTCGTAGCCTTGTTACTGGTGGCTACCATTGCTACTGTGCTTGGCTGCTATTTCTATAAGAACCGAGGCAAGAGTGTGAGCAGAAGTGGCAAGTAAGAGCAAATGTGAATTTCTATGTAATTTATGGTTAGGGTCTGTAAACACAGTTTATGGCCACATATGGTGATGCTCTTAAAGAATGAGCATAGTGTACTGCAAGTGTGTGATTTCCTGTGTAATTTGTATGCAAGGGCATAGGATAAAACTGTAGGCGTATACAATTGTCACTTTTAATTGATTAATCCAATTTAGCACATTGTGTAGTGTATTCATTTTACTTGTGTATTTGTATGACACAACTGCAGATCTGTAAGTGTTAGTGTGTGTGTGTGTGTGTTTGGTAGTGCACCTGTACAGCTCTCAGATTCACGTCCTCCTGAGTCCATCCCACTATCAGGGAACCCTGTTCCAGGGCTGCCCTCCTACTCAGATGCCCTCAACCGCAGCGGGCAGTATGATGCACCCCCTCCACCATACTCGGGGTATGTCAGCCAGAGTGATGTTATTTAGAATGTTCTCTGAGTGGTTGAGTATAAGCTTAAGATATACATGCTTTTGTTCTCTGTCACTTGTCTGTGTACATGTGTTTGCTCTCAAAGCCTTGTAAGCACAGCAGCCTGCATATTGTAGGCCTAGGCCTATGCAATCAAGTTCATGGTTTGTGTAATTTCTTTGTCTGAAGGGGAGCACCGTCAGAGGCTCCAGGGTCTGAGGTGGGGGACTGAAATCTGGACACAGGACTTCAGAAACCAGGAGGAAAGAGGGGATTTTATGGGCCTCTCTTGTGTTGGTCAATTATTATAATAATATAAAATACTGGCAAAAATCTATATTTTTTAAGGGATAATAGGCTTTCATAGTTTTTCACAGTTAGAATGTGGTGGAGAAAGATGTGTTCTGTACGTATTTCATGTAGAATATTCAACTTTTTTTAATAAAAATGTTTTTACAACGTTTTTGCAGACCTAACTAATTTCTGTTATTTAATAGTAAAATAGATATACTATGTTGTAACACCTACTCATATGCAGTTGTTTCTTGTTATTTGTAACCATTCAATTCCATTCGTCTCTTGTATGTGCGGCTGAGGGTCATTCACTCTCGGTCTGGCTCAATGGATTTCATGCGTTGCCGTGTGGTGCGTGGGTTTCTAGACAATACTCTAGCCTGGGCGCGCTCCGCGGGAGAACGAGAGGGGGGCGTGCGGGCGCGCGAGACGAAAAGATTGTCAGTCATTCAGCGAGCCAGTAGGCCTATACTGTTGCCTTGTCCGAGAATCGTACAAAAAATGCAACATACCTTTACTACAGATATTTTAATTCGTGAAAAACCATACATTTGATTGCGAGGTAGGCTAAATCAATTCTGGTATTTACGCTGTAGAATCATGTGTCTATTTACCCAGATTCACTTTCCGAACGACTGAGGTGTGTTTTGAATGCATACAATTTCAAATAACGACATTTGAAAGCAATTTTGTACAAGAAGGCACAGGCTACTGCCAAGTAGCACAACATCATGGTGCCAGTGCTAATAATATAATATTACGAGACTACGCTATTAGAAGACAGAAAGAAGCACCAGCGCTTATGGCGCTAATAGACTGCAATGGCAGGAGAGTCCACTATGCCTACACTCTAGCATCAGCCGTTCCGCTGTCTGATGAGAAGGACAATAGGCACTGAAATATATACTGGGGCAAGAGAGGGGAGGGAAGACGGGAACCGGATTTTTGTGGTAGTGGTGGTGGTTGGTGTGACACCCCCCCCAATCCCCCCTCCTCCTCACTCTGTATCCTCCATCTCCCCCTCCTTCTTCTCCTCCCTCCATTCCTCTCCCCCTCTAAGCTGGTCCCATTCTTGAGGACTTGCTGGTGAAACGGGAGAAATAAACAGACACCGAGCGCAGAGGAAAGGATACAGGGTGTGATAGTGTCTACAATTTAGGATATTCCTCCCTCCCCTCCCCCCCTCTGTCTCTCCATCTTCATTCCTAGCCTTTTCTTTAATGGATAGAAATTATCCTGGAACAGGATTCGGAGATTTGGGCGCTGGAACGGGATGGAGTTACGAGAGATCAGCAAAGGCAAGGTAGGCGGTTGTGCCCGTGCAAGTGGACTTTCATACACTGAATGCATAAACACGCTTTAGCTGGCTGCAACAATGCCATACCTATGGACGCATTGCAATCCATAATCACATAGCCTATTTCCTTCTTATGCAGTGATTACATTAATACGGTCCAGGTGTATCTATCAGCAGGCTATTGTCATTATCAGTGGAGGAGGAGGGGGTGTCCAGAAAATGCAAGGAATGCAATTGAGAGGCAATGCTTAATACGGAAGGTAGACTGAGACAGAAAAAGAGGGGGGAGAGGGGCGAAAAGAAGGGGGATGGGATGAAGGATATCGGAGCGAGCTAGCTGGCTAGCTTCCTAGCGTATTATCAAAAATGAAAAATCAAACGTTCATTGTGTTCACAGGGGAGCATGCAGGGCATTACGTCCACTGACTCCTGTGATGCAAATGTAGTTGTCTCAGCTCGCGCATGGGTTGCAATGTGAGTTGACAAGGCGGCATTGGGAGGCATGTAATCACAGAAATCAAATGCATTTTGACGATGCCAGGAGTGCTAGCTACTGTAGGCAGCTTGGCACTATGACCAAGGCTATGTGTCTGCAAAACGGAACGGCCTTAATTCGAGAAATGCACAATGGTGCAATACTACATATTTGAGCAATAATAGCAAGCCAGTTGAGTTAAAATTAGATCCAAATGCAGCTGATTATAACGGTAATTGTAATGTTTTTATTGATTACAAACGTTAATGTAAACAATGCAGCATCACATTAACACATGCGCTATTTAGGGTAGTTTGACGTTTAAACATGTATAAAAGACTTTATTGCGTAAGACGTTAACATAGCACTAACGTTACTAAACCATGACAGTAATTCACTGGCGACTAATAACGAGACTGGAGTTCATTTCCCGAGTCACAGTAATATTCGCACTGTGACATTATGATTTAGAACAGAAACGGTTGGAAATTATATGGATCTGTATTGATGCAGGGTGGTAGACAAGGCTTGACTACGCTAGTTGTCAAGCACGTTTCGTATTACAAGATTCAATTCTTAGCAAACCCACTCCAGGCATTTTGAAAGACATACCTATGCATAGAGGCTGGATAATGTTACATGCTCTCTCGGATAAGGGAATCGACTGTTGTTCTAGACGTGACTAGCTAACGTTATTTGATAGAATGTAACGTTACTATCAGGATAAGAGCATTAACATTACGTGGCAAAGAACTACACAGTCTATATAAGCGCAAACATATATTTGAAACAGATTGTCAGGTAAACTACATACAGAGCCCAGGTTGACAGACCAGTAGGATCTCTACAAACTCGCGTTAGTCGCGGTAATGTGATGAGAAGCTGCAGTGTTAGCTAGCTAGCTATTAAGCTAATTTAAGACATCAAGGAAGGAGCTTAGCGGGCTAATTTGTAACATACTGCTAGTTTATTGATATTTAAATAAATTGACAATTATTTTGTTTTCTAACTTATAAATTGGGAGCCTACTTTCTTGAACTGCAGCCCAGCTAGCTTGCGTTTCCATTTGCAAAACTCGAACCGTCTCTTTCTCAGTGATTCGCGGCCTGTGAATTTCAAAGGCTGCCCGGCTGCGTAGCTACGTAGCTAGTCGCCGTGACAACCAAATCAATCCTGGTTGTGCGTTCATGTATCCATCACCAATGGAGGGGGGACCTGGAGACGCGCGCTGTAGATTATTAGTTGTTTGGTTGGCGGAACAAGATTTCGTCCTTCACTAAAGTGATGTAGCCGTCTCTGCAAAGACATAATAGGCCTTGCAGTAGTATTTCTCATTCTATGCCTATTTTGCGAACCAGATGCCCCAATAAAAGCCTCACTTTCTTTTATTATAGGCTACTGAAATTAGTGAAAGGGTATTTAATGTTTCCAGCAACTGCCCAAAGTAACCTGCATTATGCATAGCTTACATAGGCCTATGAATGCCCCTTGATGATCAGCCATACATTACCTATCTGTATAGCATATTTTGAGCAAATTATGATAGTATACTGCACTGAGCATTTTCCCAGGGTTTCTGACAATATATCCAACAAAAATGAAGTGGTAAGGTGTTCAAACATCAGTAGCTCACTGTACAGATGCATGTTAATTTTAAATCAACCACCTCTGCTTGTTGATTAAACTTTGTCTCTCAGGTCTGTTTTTTAGGATTGTTGCTAATTATGAAATGTGTAGCCTATCCTATAATTATCTGAGTCAAATGCACACTGTGTATCCTCAATTCTAGGAAATGTAGGAATGTATATCTATTTTAAAAGAAATGTTCATAGATTACATGACTTTGCCCTAAATTACTACAAGATGCTAAATGGACAGCACATTTGAGATTAATCAATCAACCAGCCAATGTTGTAAATGGCTGTATTAAATGATGGGTCTATGTTCAGGCGTTCTTGTTGTCTAATCTCTATCTCTATCTATGTTCAGGTGTTAAAATGTAAAACAGGCTAGTACTTTCTTTACTCTACAGCTATCTATTCTTTGTGACAATATTTTCATCCCAGCTGTATCAGCCTCTTGGGAGTTTTTTTTCTTCCCTTTTTCCCTAAATTGAGTTATGTGTAGAGTGTTCAGATGCTATGCTGCTGCTGTGAGTGTCTTTATGGTCATCATTCTCAACGGCATCAGTAGACCTAGCAGCCCTAGCTAGCATTGCTATCAAGTATAGAATTAGTGCCGTTGAAACCAGTGCTCTGTCTTGTTATAAACAGTGACATTCACCATTAATGGTAGCTGTCATCCATGTCAATTGCACCCATATGGAAACCATGTAACATTCTTGTTCTGTTGAAATTATTCTTAAACCAGCAACAGAACTGTACACTTGGAAAGCAACTAATGCTGGTTCATTGCCCTAGTGTGTTTCTTACAAGTGTGTTGCAATAATGAGTTCACTGGCAATTCTGTAGGTGTAGGGTATCATGGCAGAGATATTATCCCTGGTAAAAACACAGTCCAATGTGAATTTGTGTAAGACACTGGAATTCGAATGAGCAGACAAAACATTGTTTGGCAGGCCATACAATATAATTGTATTACACCTAAGCTTCTCTAAAAGCTAAAATAAACCTTATGTTTACCATTTCCTCAAACTGCAAATACTGTAGATTTCTTCTCCAAAAGTAATACTACATGATTGACTAATAGCACCATAAGTCAATTAACCTGCAGTCATTCATAATCAATAGGCTACTGCCACTAGCATGTCTACAGTACCTGAATAATCAACTAGAAGTTCTGGGGAGAAAAACATCATAATCATTGTGATCCCCATAATCATTATTCTGCAAGGCACTTATCGGCATCTCTCGGCTGGTGAGCAGCTCGGCACCATGTTTTAGCTATAGTAATTGTCATAATATTTTTTTTCTCATTACAGCATTTTACTGTTTTAGTGGAAAACAGTAATTGTTTGGCAGTACATGTTTGCATTCAGATTTTGCATTCTGTCAGATGGCACCCTCCATTCAAACAATGTGAAGGTCAGCTTGGTATCCAAACAGAAAATGGGGCTCAGAAAATGGGGTCTGTGGTTAAGATAACCCTTTGAAGCAGCTCAAATATTGTTATGTTGCTCAGGAGTTTCTATATTTATGGTGGCACCGATGGGTCCTGATGAATGGAGGCTTCTGGCTGCCCATAAAAAGCTTGTACTTGTTAGGGGGCTCTATGTGGAATTAGCTCCGCCATCATTAGAGGTGGCTCCGTCCAGCAGATTTAATTGAGCTGACTAATTCATCTCTGATGTGCTCACTCTTGCTCCTTTTCACTGCTCGAGAACTAATGTCTACCAAATTGAACGAGAGAGAGAAAGAGATAAAGGGAGAGGGGGTTCGAATGCAGAGAGGAGGGGGTAAAGGAGTTGACAGAAAAATGGTAGGTGGGGCACATGATGAAGAAGGGCCAGGGGGCTGCAGTGAGGGGATAAGTGAGAGGTGAAGATGTAAGGAAGTACAGGCCCACATGCTGACAAGATGAACTGACCACTACCCAAATGCCCACCACAATTTTGTCTTGACAGCTGTTGTTGTCTTATCCTGAGTGGTCTTTACAGCTGGGATGGACCTATTTGCATGAAATTGCTCCACCTTTTGTGTGTGTGTGTGTGTTGTGTTTGTCCATCTACTCTACACAGTTATTAGTGAGGGGATGGTTGAGACCAGGTGTTTTAAATAAAGGGGAAAGAAATAAACAGGAGATACTGAGATACAAGTCGATGAAGAAATCAAAAGTAGGAGGTGTAGGTGGAGTTTTACTTTCTTAGATTTCATTCGTAATTTAATCTTAACTCATTCTATCACTTTATGTAAAACGTCAATATTTTAGATAATGCATAGTTCAACTGGAACATTTCAGTCTGAATTGTATCTTTTGTTAATTTTGCTGTACACTCTGCCCTCTACGACATTGTTCTTACAAATAAATTTAGGAACCACCTGTATCCTATTGCATTGAATCGTAACATAATATATCACTCTGAAGTCAGAGAGACTCAAGGGCAATCAGTAGGCTTAAGAGTGAAGCCAATCCTTGAAAGCGTAAAACCTAATTACTTGTGTTTGGCAACTATCTCATCAAATTACATGGTTGGACTCATCATCTTTTTCATCAATCAAAATCGGAGTGGAAAATCACAGCATCTATTCACTGACTTGACTATGGTGTTGCTGTGGATAGCTACCACCATCTAGAAAGGGACACCTGTGTTTGTGTGTGTCTGTCTCAGTGTCTGTGTGTGTGTGTGTGTGTGTGTGTGTGTGCAATGTCTGTGGCCTCTTAAACTGGATTTTCCCGTGAGTGTGGTGTAGATTGACTGAGCTGCGGAGGCAGGGGAGTGTGGGAAGTGTTCTGTAATTGACTCTGAAGGCCAGAGCTGAGGATTCATCAATGAGAGCAGTGTTTCTCCGTCCAGTAGTCCTGCCCAGCTGCCATCGTCTCTGACCGACGCAGAAGAGGGGGTGCTGGCAATAGCCTGCCACCCCTGAAAGCAATAGTTGATTGACCAGTCACAGGATTGGCTTAAGTCCTTGAAATCTAACACAGTTTAGCTAGCTGCGGTATTGTGTTTGCACTTTAAATTTATTTAGTCTTTTTGTCTGATTTACCGCATCTGTAATTTTCTCCGAGTACTCAGGAAGGAGGGGTGCAGTACAAACCTCCTTAGACATATGTAAATCAAACAGACTGCATCATTCCTTTTGTGTGCTGGGAGTGTCCTCACGTTGGTGCCGGGTAAGTGGGAAGCACACTTGCTTCACAGATTCCTCTGTTAGGTTTTAAAGGCATCCCGCAAACAGCTGGAACTTGCCGATGTGTTGGTGGAGATATCTCCCAACCCTCCCATCCCAGACAGGAACACAAATCACATCCTCTCTAGAACGGCAGAGACGGGTTCCGCTGTGTGCCAACTGTGATCTCATCTTGAGAATCCACATGCAGAATGGTACTTGGCGCAGACGTAATGTTGGTCCCTGTCCGCGAGGCCATCAAAGATGAGAATTTCAACTTCCAAATGAGTTTGTGTATTTATGAATTATGAATTTCACTTGTGTGATCCAGAATGCATTAGGACAGATGACACATGTCCTTCTTGAGGGAAAGTGAGGATGTGGATACATAAAGACAGATTATGTTCGTAATCTACTAGTGAGGCAGGACAACAGGGGGAGGATGAGGGATCAGCAACCAGGAAGGGTTTAGTTGGGGATTTACTCTGATCCCTCTGGTTGAGGATAACAATATTGTTCATTTAAGGAGTAAATGAGAAAATAACAAACCTAACTGAAACTGATCCACTGGTTTTGTATAAACAGCAATAACAAACTGGGGAAAAAAAAGAAAATAGCTAGCAAGAGTGGAATGTCTGCCATAGAGGTCTTTGTTTTTTTACTCATATCTTTGCCATGAGTCCTTGTTGGGTGCTGATGTTCTTCTGTCTTACCAAGGACACTCCTAACTCCTAACACATAATTCACTGTAAATCACCTGATTAGCTGTAAATTTACCCAATCAAAATGGGAAGAAATGAAGAATTGCTGAACTGTAGGACCACTACACAGCACCTACCCTCTCTCTCTCTCTCTTCTGCAGTCTGGTGTATGGGAGCTCCAGGTCCTCTCATCCCGACACAGAGCTTCTCCATCGGCAAGCTTACGGCACACCCCACCCCCTGCAGGGCTATGCAACCAATCATCATCCGGGGAGCTCCGGACAGAGTGGATCCTGGGGGGCAGCAGGGAGGAGCTTGGGTAAGGATGGCTTATCGTCCCAGCACAGAGTCTTTGGCCAACTTAAAGTTTATCACTTCAATAAGAGAAAACAAACGGGATACTTCTGGTCCTTAGCCGAATACAGATACATAACACTGTTGCACTGGAGTAGATGTTTGTGTAAATATTGTTTGTAAATGTTGCTTTGTTTGTGTGTATAAATATATCTCTGAAGAGGCTCATCCCTTCTGCTCCCAGGTCTGTCAGGTCTGTTTGATGCTGGGCTGCATCACACCAGTCCCTCTGGTCCAGATGCATCCGTCATGAACCTAATATCTGCCCTGGAGTCCCGTGGTCCGCAGCCACCCCCCTCTGCCTCCTCCCTCCTCTCACAGTTCCGAACCCCTTCCTGGCAGACGGGTGAGTTCTGGGACCACTGAGTTATACAGCTGTTGTGTACAAGTCATATTTGATAGATGCTGTATTTTTATATCTGTCTGTACTATGTGTGTTTTTGTTTTGTTTTATCCATTTCTCTTTTGTCTCTTTTTGTTGGTATAGCAATGCATACCACTGCCCCGGCTGAGCTCTTCATTTCTGGTGCCCTCCCTGGCTCCGGATCTTTCCCCTCCTCCTCAGCCCTGTCAGCCTATCAGCACCCTGCTTCGTTTTCAGGCCGCTCTTTCCCAGGTGTGACCTCATCGCTTTCACTCCAGGACACACCCACCTTCAGCCCCACCTCCAATGGCCTTCTGTCGCCCCACGATCCCCTTTTGCACATCAAAACGCCTTCTCAGTCCAGCCTAGGCTTCGATCGGCTGCTGTCCTCCCAGAGTGCAGCAGCCTACAGAGGGTCTCAAGATCCATCTGGAGGGCCCCCTCCACCTCCGCAGGCTCCCACCTCCTCGTCTGCACGGCACTTACCGCCACCCCAGTTCAACCTGCTCTCGTCTCAGTTACAGGACCAGTCCTCCCAGTTGTACAACAGCTCTGTTTTCTCCTCCGCGCCAGCTCCACCACAGCCACCACCCAGCCAAGAGAGGGCCTTGCCCAGGCAGGATAGTGTGATTAAACACTACCAGCGTCCCTCCCCTGCCCAGTCCCAGCTTCCCTCGTCCACCCCTCATCCCCTGCAGCATTACCTCAGCTGTGGAGCGGGAGGGTATCAGCAGCAGATGTCCCACCATCGACATGGAGGGATGTCCTGTAGCCCCCTGGGGGATCAGAGTCCGTCCTCAGACCCCAAACCGTCGCCGCGGTCGGATCAGGTGTACCGACCCATTATCCAGCCACCCTATACTTCCTCCAGTACCTCCTCAGCCTCCTCATCGGCTGGTTCGGGAGGAGCTGTGGGCAAAGGGAGCAAGAGCTCCAGCTCTAGCAGTGGTTACTCCTCCTCGGGCTCCTCTTCGTCCCGCACGCCCCATACGCCCCACACACCACCCTCTGCTTCCTCCACTTCCTCCTCCTCATCCGCGTCCTCTTCAAATTCCAACCCCAACCCATCCTCCAGTTCCTCGTCTGCCCCCTCTAGACAGCAGCCCCCGCCTCAGTCAGCCCCTCCACCTCCTCCTCCACCACCCCCTCCGCCGGTCTCCTCCACCACACAACAGCAGGCACCTCCCAAGCCTTGCCTCTCTGCCTATGGCTCTCCTGTTGCCCCAGTCAAACCCTCTGCTGGTTTACCAGGTCAGACACCACCTCAGCAGCAGTCACAGTCTTACTCTCCAAGCCACCCACAAGCCTCCCACCTCCCCCAGCCATATGGGGGTTTCAGCTCTCCCCAGGCCCAGGACCTGAGCTCTAGCACTGTTGGTGGTGGGAAAGGTTATGGTAGCTTAGGGGCCACCGGGAGATCCTTCTCAGCTGAGGTGGTGTATGGTTCAGAATCCGGATATGGTTCTCTGCCCCCGTCACTTGGAGGAGCAGGAAGCCCGTCACTGAGCTTTGGTGGTCCGGGACATTCCCCTGCACTTCTGGGTTCAGGCAGTGGGGCAGGCTCTGCAGGGAGTGCCACTGGGTCAGTGGGAGGTAATTCTGGAGGTGGGGGCAGTGGCTCGAGTGGAGGCAGTGTTGGGAGTGGAGGTGGGGGAAGCTCATATCATCTTCCGGATTCCAGCCCATCGCCCTCCAATGGGTCTGGCATAATACGTCCAGGGATGCACTCTCCGGCACCCACACGTCCAGCCCAGTCCCCTGGGGGAGCTGGAAGTAGCAAATATCTTTCGTCTGTCCTCTCCCCTCCATTCCTGTCCTCTCCCCAGGGCTACCCAGACACACGAGGTCCCCAACCCCAACCACCCCAATCGTATCACCCCACCCCTCCAAAACCTAAGCCTGACACCGACATTCTGGGGGTAGAGCGACCCCAGGAAGAGGAAGAGGAGGATGATGATGACTTTTTAATTCAGCACTTGTTACATGCACAGAGCCCCACGCCCCACTCTTCCCAGCACCATGGCCAGCCACCCCAGGTTTCTGCACAGCAGCAGCCACAGCAGGCCCCCCAGTCCAGAGATGGAGGCAAAGGTCTCTCAGCCTATGACTTAAATAAGGCCTCAGAGGAGCGGTACCATCTCCAAAGTGTGATCCGCACCAACAGTGCAACTAACAGCACAGCTCCTGGGTCCTCAGGGACCGGTGTAGCAGGAGGTCTGGAGAGTCTGGAAATGACACTGAAGAAGCAGCAGCAGCATCAACAGCAACAGCATCAGCATCAACAGCAGCAGCACCATCACCACCAACAGGTCAAGAGTGACAGAGTGCTGCAAGGAGCAGGGGCTGGCGGGGGTCGGGGAAATGCTGACTCCCTCCCACACCCTCATCCCCACGCGCCTCACCCTCATCCACACGACTCCCTGGGCTCTGTGGTCCACTATAGTCGGGGTGACCCTTACTCCCATCTTCCGCACCAGCACAGCCAGCATGCCCACCACACGTCCCACACACAGCACCCTCAGCATGCCCAGCACTCTCACCCGCACTCGCTCTCACAGACCCACATAGAGCTGAAGAAGCCCCCTGACCCAACGGAAATACCCTATCTGCGGAAAACCCCAGACTTGCAGCACCAATCCCAGTCCAATCTCTCCCTGATGGACTCTCCCCCTGACCAATCTCAGCAGTCTCAGCCGGCCCATCTTCTGCAGTCCGTTCTCTCTCACACCACTCGGAACAAAATGGAGGCCCAGCAGACCTCCCAGCAGCAACAGCAGCACTCAATGAGCCAACAGGCCATGATGGGACCAACAGGAGGTTCAGGAGCTGGAAGTGTTGGGGGAGTGGACACTCAGTCTCAGACCTCTCAGCTGCAGCTCCAACTTCAGTCCCAGGCATTAGAGTCCCACTATGGGCGTGGAAGTCAACGAGACCAGAGCCAAGCAAGTCAGAACTCGGTTTCATCTCTGGATATGCTGGAGCGTTCCCTCTCCAGAACCAACAGCCGAGAAGGGGCTGGCACCGACAGAGGTGGTCATGGAAGCATGGGAGGAGGAGATGGGGGGAGTGGTGATCATCACAGACAGCAACAGCACAGGATGCCTCCACATCACCAGTCCCATCACCCCCAGCAAACAGCATCGGACCTGCATGATTTCCTGTCTGAGCCGGACCTGGGCTTATCAGCTCCTTCCCACATGCACCACATGGGCCCCCATCACCCCCATCAACATAGCCACCTGTCTCAACAGACACACCCCCACCACTCAGCCCACCAACACCCCCACCATATGCAGCCCCCCTCAAGAGCCCCCCAGCCACAGACTCAAGCCCAGTCAAGGGATCCTGAGCCTCAGCTCTCCCAAAGTCAGCTGGACCAGCTCAAGGAGCACCAGTTTAACACCACAAGCCCAGTGGCTAAAACTTCTCAGAGTCAGAACCAGCAGCAACAACCGAGGTTCATGCCTTTGACGTCCATAAGCTTCCCAGATTCCTTGCTCCAAGATGAGGACCGGTCATTTTTCCCTGGTATGGAAGATATGTTTTGTTCAGAAGATTATAAGTCTAGTTGTGCAGGACCAGGAGGTGGAACAACTGTGCCAGGGGGACATGATGGAATGTCTGAAGGACGTGGCACAGGACAGGATGGTATGGATCCTGTCAAAGCAGGTGTAGATGGCAGTGGTTATGATATGATGAGTCACCATGGAGACCAAGGGTATGAGCAATACTGTCATAGCCTCTCAGAATCTGGAAATAGCACCATGCATCTGGACCTGGATTCTTTGAAGACCGATGAGCTTCCATCCACTGTCAACACTGAGCAACTAGGTCTGATTCAGTCCCAGACGCCTGGGATGGGTTTGGGAGGAACTGGCCCAGGAGATTCTGGAAACAAGATGATGGGTGGCCCTGGAGTTGGAGGAGGCTCTGGAACTGGGGGACTGACATCTCCAATCTTCTGCTCCTCTCGGCCCAAGAAGCTCCTCAAAACCAGCTCCTTCCATCTCCTGAAGCAGCGCAGAGACCCTAACTCACAGCCCCAGGTCAAGAAGAATTACGCCCAGGAGTATGAGTTTGAGGATGATGAGGACAAAGCCAATGTACCTGCTGACATCCGCCTGAACAGCCGTCGCCTTCCAGATCTACTTCCTGACTTGGTGTCTAGCTGCCGAAAGTCTGGTGCTGGCTCCAGCATGGACACCCTGAGTCCACTGATGGGTGACCTGGACTTTTGCCAGTCATCTGGATACTCCTCTCTAGGGCCACCTCCTCAGCTCTTGCCACGGGAAGGCCCCAAAAAGCGAGGGAGGAAGCCAACTAAACCCAAACGTGAGGGACCACCACGGCCAAGGGGCCGACCTCGAATTCGTCCTCTCCCAGAACCTCCATACTTCAAAGGCATAATGGGACCTGCAGGGGGTGAGACCAGAGGAAGGGGGCGTGGACGAGGTAGGGGTCGGGGCAAAAGGGAGGATCCGATGCTGGAGATGCATAGAGACTTGAACAAAGGGCAGAACCTCCACCTGCAACAACAACAGCAGCAGCAGCAGCATCACCACCCCCACCACCAACCCCAACATCTCCAGCACCCACAGCAACAGCACATGGTACAGATGCAGCACCACCCACAACAACCGCAGCACCACCACCCCCAACAGCAGCACTTGCATCAGCAGCAACATCAGCAGCCACACCCTCAGCAGCACTTACATCCCCAGCAGCAGCACCATGTACAACAGCAGCACCAGGCCCAGCAACAGCCCCAACAACAACAACAACAACAACACCAGGAGCCCATCAGGCCCATCAAGGTGAGTCATCGAATGGAAACTCAGACACTGATGAATTTTAAATTGACTGCTTTATCTGTGCTGTGTTTATCATCCAATGTCCCTGTGACTTACTGCCCATTTACTTTTGCCCATTTCTCTCTCCCTCTCATTTCACATCTCCTGTGACCTTTATAGATCAAGCTGCCCATCCCCTCTATGCCCTCTTCGGATGCTTTACTGAGGACGGACTCTATGTCCAGCTCTGACCAGGTTCTGTCGGATGGATCGCTGGGCTCAGCCCCCTCCCTCGGACTGAGTCCTGGAGGTGGGCTGGACATAAACAGAGCCCAGGAAAAGATGAAGCACAAAGTCCCAGAGGTGAGGAATTGTAGAGTCCTAGTGGACAGATGAACAATTAGGTGAAGGCTAGAAGCCAAGTGCTAAAGCGTTAGGAATACTTACTGGGTCAGAAAACACGGCTAGCACACTTGTTGTTGCAATTTTTGTAATTGATAAGTAATGCACATAACTGTATTGTGTAGGATGTATTCAGTGTTTTAGAGGGTTCTCTGATCATCTGATCTGATCATAAGACCACTTTGCAGTGTTTTGTTTACTAACTGCTAGCTACACTGATCCCATACAAATGTAAAGACCTGTGGATCAACAGCTTTTCAACCATAACCATAAAGATTAGAAGGCTCTTTTGTATGCGCCAGTGCGTTTCAGATACAGCATGAAAGACCTGCTGTGAAGGTTACTTGCCTGAAGATTCTGAATAATTAAGTAGCATCAATTAGATATTGTCTGAATGACAGCATGATGTATTTTGAACATGAGGGGGGAAAAAGGTATTTAATTGTGATTTCCTCTTAAGACCAGTGATATTTCTAGCTTTCTTTCCAGGTTTTCTAGGTTACTTTGTCCATCAGAATGTATGACCTTTGGATAAATAGTATAGATTTGTAGGCAGCAGTGGATCTTTCCAAATGAACAATAGGAACCAATAGCACAGAGGCTGATACAAAATCAACAGAGACTATAGAACACAAGACTATAGAACACATTGGTGGTAAACTGAGGTAAAATGGTGACTTGTTACCACAGCAACAGGTAGCCTGTAGAAAGCATTTAGTGAAATGCCCAGAAAAACAGTGATGATTTGTGGTTCTTGGTTCTCTCTCATAGATGGCCTGGGAGAGAGACATGGATGAGCAGATGACCCCAGAGGCATGGGCAGCTATGCAGAAACTCTCTAGCTCGGTGAGAACGCACACACACACACACATCTCTGTGCATCATTATTAATTTAGGCTCTCACATCCCTCCTTAAAGAGGGAGGGAGGCAAGCCAGCAGAGGGGTGTGGAAAAATGTCTCATGACAAATCATTATTAATTTATAATTAAGTGGATCAACAAAGTAGCATCAGATATAACCCCCAAATACACAGATGATCCATTTTCATTTGTGAATTTGTACATGTATGTGGGCTTGTGTTAGTACATGCCCCTTTGTGAAAGGGTGCTCCCGCTAGAGGGCATTGTGCAGACCTGCACTCAGATGATTGACAAACCACTGTAATGGCTCTGTCCTTAAAAATGCAATAAAAAGGGAGAGAAAGAGCTGGCTGTTGCTAGGGTAGCAGTTGCCAAGGTTACACAATCATAGCAACCACCCTCAAGCGCCTCTGCTGTTCGATAAGGTGAACTACCTTTACAGACGTACATAAATGAGTTAATGTAGTGCCGAGAATTAAGTACTGCAAAATAAAAAAATGAGAGTAGAATGGTCACATGAGAATTATATTTTACAGACACATTCTCTGTGTATATTGAATCAAGCACAGTTTTCTGTCAGTGAAGTTAAATCCTTCTTTCATGCTGTTCTGTGATTCTGTTGTTTATGTTGTAAATATGTTGTATTTGCTGTCCTTCCCATTCACTGATTTCTTCTTCATTTGTTTTTTTCCCCCATTTGTTTGCTATTTGTCATGGTTCCTCATCAGACGGAGGACAAGAACCAAGAGCTGAAGTCTGGCTTCATGGCGTCCTTCCTGGACTTCTTAAAGACTGGCAAGAAGCAACCTACTCCTGGCGTAGACCCTGTGGATCCTGTGTCTGTAAAAGGGGGTATTCGGCCTCTGTCTCCTTCCCCACCACCTCCTCCCCCGCCTCCGCCTGCTCCCTCGTTCGGAGAGGGTGAAGGGGAGGGGTCCCTCGGTCTGAGCAGCTGCCCGAGCCCTTGCAAGCGACTGGACGAGGAGCTGAAGAGGAACCTGGAGACATTGCCGTCCTTCTCCTCCGACGAGGAGGACTCAGTCAGCAAAAATCAGGACCTGCAGAAGAGCATCTCCTCGGCCATATCCGCGCTTTACGACACGCCGCACAGTCTGGTGGCAGCACCACCGCCTCCTACGCCCTCCCCACCAACCCCACATGTGGAACAGACCCCCTCGCCCATTAACACACCACCCCCTATTCAGGTTGAGCCTGAGCCTGTCACTCAAACACCTGTTCAACCAATGGAAGACGAGGAGGACAAGGACGAAGAGACACCACCCGCTCTGGTAGCCAATGGGCAAAGCCCACAACCTCAAACTCCCACCCCAGAGCAGACTGAGGAGCAGCAACAAACAGAGATGGTGGAGCCAAGACTGGAAGAGGAGGTGGATGAGGAGGAGGAGGAGCAGGATCAAGAGCAAGAGGAAGAGGAGGTGGAGGAGCAAGAACAGGAGAAGACCAGAGAAGAGGAGAGAGTTGAGCAAAGAGAGGCAGAGGAAAAGGAGATGGATGAGCCGGAGTATGAGATGCTGGGGCGTCCTAGAGTTGAAGGTAGGTGAAAGCTGGGTTCCACTATTAGCGGTAGCTGTGGTATAGTATGTTGTCTTTGGAAATTTGCATTTTGTTATAATTCCTCAGAACAGCTACATTGTACTGTATGAAAGATAGTGTCAATTGAAATATCACCACACTAATGTGATTTCCCCTCCCATTCTCCCTCACAGATTCTCCGTCTGCGCCAGCTTCCGCTCACGCCCAGCCCTCACCCCCCTCTCTCTCCCCCTCGCCCCCCACATCCTCCTCTCCCTCCCCACTTCCTCCTCCTCCACTTTCCCTCCCCTCTCCTCTACCGTTAGAAGAGGAGGAGGAGGAGGAGGAGGTTCCCCAGCCTCAGCATCTTGAGGAGGAGGAAGTGCAGCAGGCCCCATCTCACAGTCCGTCACCTCCCGCCCTTCCCTGCCCTTCACCCCTCGGCCCAGCCTCCTCCCCCTCCCCTTCCTCCTCCCCGAACGCTGTTAACGAGGAGGAGCTCAGCCCGGAGCCTCAGACCCCGCCGACCCCTGAGGACGTGTCCATGCGCAAGATCACCTCGCTGCACCTGGCCAAGAAGCAGGCCGACGTGGCCATCGTGGGCGAAAGCGAGGAAGACGACAGCGAGAGCGGAGGGGAGGGCATCTTCAGGGAACGAGACGAGTTTGTGGTGCGGACCGAGGACATTCGGACTCTGAAGGTATCCCAAATCATTTGTGCAAGATTTGGAATAGAGTTAACAGTCATGTAGATATTCAGCAATATCTTGTAGATTGTAGGTCTTTGACCTCTTTGGTGTCATGATGTAGCGTCATAAGGAGGTCCTGGACACTACACAGACTCTAATACAGTTATATGTCATGTATGTGGGCATAGTCCAGCAGCAGTAGAGTCATCAATTGGCTATCAGGTGGCCTGGGTTTGATTCCAGAATCCACAGTTGCCAGTCTAAGTCACTTTGGATAAAGACGTTTGCTAAATGTCAGTCACCTTTACATGACCTGAGCTGAGTGTTTGCGCCCTTACCCACAGCTGGCCCTGCAGACAGGCCGAGAGCCTCCCCCCATCTGGAGGGTGCAGAAGGCCCTGCTACAGAAGTTCGCCCCCGAGATCAAAGACGGGCAGCGGCAATTCTGTGCCACCAGTAACGTGAGTCTCGCAGGCCATCCCTCAAGAAGCAAATCGATTCATAAATGAGTGCATGATTGAAAGAATGAATCTTAGGATGATCTCTCTTTTTCTTTCTTCTTCTACGCACAGTACCTTGGATATTTCGGTGATGCTAAGATTCGCTACCAGCGTCTGTATGTGAAGTTTCTAGAAAATGTCAATAAAAAGGATTATGTGCGTGTGTGTTCACGGAAACCCTGGCATCGCCCTGGACTCACACTACGGTATGTCACTGCACTTGAACACATACTGTACTGTATGTGGATGGCATGCTCAGCCCTCAAACACTACCTCATGTTAATGGATGTGTCATTTCCATGGGACATTATTGTCAACCTGCAGACATAGGCTGAAATAGCACTCCAGCTTTTCTAATCATGGCACAGTGAAAAGTGCTAGGATGATAACACTATTAGTCAAATTAATGAGGTGATAATTACAACTTTTCCTCCTCTGTCATTTCCTTTCCAGCCGCCAGTCACTTCCAAAGGTGCCACCTGTTACCCGTAGCCAAACTCCTCCCAGAGTGGAGAGAGATGAGAGAGAGAAGGAGAGGCAGCGAGAGAGGGAGCAGAGAGAACAGAGGGAGAGAGAGAGGGAGAAAGAGAAGCAGCAAGTGAGGGAGAGGGAGAAGGAGAAACAACAGGAGAGGGAGAGAGAGAAGGAGAAACAACAAGAAAAGGAAAGAGAGAAAGAAAAAGAGAAACAGCAGGAGAGGGAGAGAGAGAGAGAAAAGGAGAAACAACAAGAGAAGGGGAGGGAAAGAGACAGGGAGAAAGAAAAACAGCAGGAGAGAGAGAGGGAGAAGGATAAACAGAAAGAACGGGAGAGAGAGCAAAGGGAGCTGAAGGAGAAGAAAGAAAGGGAACAAAAAGAAAGGGAGAAAAGGGAGAGAGAGCAAAAAGAAAAGGAGAGAAGAGAAAAGGAACAAAAAGAGAGAGAACAGCGTGAGAAAGAGCGGAGAGAGAAAGAGAAGGAGAGGGAGCGGGAACAGAGGGAGAGGAGAGAAAGGGAGAGAGAGAAGGAGAGGGAACAGAGGGAAAGAGAGAAGAGAGATAAAGAGAAAGAGAGAGACAGGGAACAACGAGAAAGGGAGCTAAAGGAAAAAGAGAAGGAGAGGGAGCGAGAGAGGAGGGAAAAGGAGAAACAGCAAGAGAGGGAGAAGGTGAAGGAGAAAGAGAAGAAGCCTCAGACAGCACCACAGGATAAGGTGGAGAAGAGGGGTGTGGTGGTGGAAAGAGGACGAGGCAGGGAGGAGAAGAGAGGAGGAGGAGAGAAGAAGGTGGAGCGGCCCCCAAGGGTGCGGCCAGTGAAGGTGAAGGCAGAGCCTCCGCCCAAGAAGAGGAAGAAGTGGCTGAAGGAGGTGGCGTCATCCTCCGACTCCGACTCCTCCCCCGAGCCACACAGCGAAGATGAAGGTCAGTGGGAGGGAGGGAGAGAGGGCTGCTGTGTGTGTGTGTGTGTGTGTGTTTGTGTGTGTGTGTGTGTGTGTGTATGTACAAAGTGGTTTTGTGTTTCTATGTCTATGTGTAATATGGCTTTGTATGTGCGTGTGTGCGTGCAAAGTGTTTTTTTATGGTCTGTGTGTGTTTGTGTGTGCGAGTGTGCATGGTTGCGTTTTAGGAGACAGGGGAAAGTGTCTGTGTGTGTGTGTTTGTGTGTCTGTTTGTTTCAGAGACGGAGAGAGGAGAGATGCTGTGCTGTGTGTGTGTGTGTGTGTGTGTGTGTGAGGAAGACAGAGGAGACAGTGGGTGCGTTTGGGTGACCTACATTACGAAAGGATATTAATCTTAGTGTGAAGAATATCTAGGAACTGTGCATTATGTGAATATGGTATGTAACGTGTGTGTGTGTGTGTGTGTGTGTGTGTGTGTGTGTGTGAGGAAGACGGAGGAGACAGTGGGTGCGTTTGGGTGTTTGGGTGACCTACATTACGAAAGGATATTAATCTTAGTGTGAAGAATATCTAGGAACTGTGCATTATGTGAATATGGTATGTAACGTGTGTGTGTGTGTGTGTGTGTGTGTGTGTGTGTGTTAACAGCTGTAGTGGTCCGCGGGATGAACAACCGTGCCATGCGGGAGATATTCCGCAGCTACGTGGAGATGCTGGTCAGCACCGCGCTGGACCCTGATATGATCCAAGCTCTGGAGGACACCAATGGTAATCAGAGAGAGAGAGAAAACCTGTCTCTGTGTTAACAGACACATACATGTTCCTGTGCACAGATGTGTGTGTATGTATGTATATGTACTGTATGTGTGTACATGTATATATGTGTACACAGACCTACACACGCACGAACACACACACACACACACACACACAAACACTCAAATGCTATTATTTATTCTATGTTCACCAATGGTAATCAGAGAGAGACTAGGAGAGAAACATGGGGCTAGGGGGGAAAATCACAGCACATTGGAAGTGATAGACTTATTATGTGAGTTACAGAATGAGACGTGATGATCCAGTGCCAGTGGTAATGATGTGAAGAGAACTGGACGAGAGGGATGAATAGGGAAGGAAAGAGAGGGATGATGGGACTGGAATGAGAGTCCTGATAGGGAGATAATGAGAAAAGGAGAAGTAAAAGAGATGAAAAACCTGACCTCCGTCACCTTCCACTCCCTTAGATGAGCTGTATCTCCCGCCCATGCGCAAGATTGACGGCATCCTCAATGAGCAGAAGAGGAGACTGCTGAGGAGAGGCAACATGAGCTCCCAACACCAGGTACACAATCTGTCTCTTACTACCTTCTCACTCTGCCGACAAGTCTCAAGTGTCTGTCTCTCTGAATTGTTACTAAAAGCATTCTTTAGACCCAAGCCATATTAAAATCAGACTCCAGTAAAATGGTGCCACCACGGTAGGAATAAAACTGT
The DNA here is from genome assembly GCF_017589495.1 of Alosa alosa. Lineage (NCBI taxonomy): Eukaryota > Metazoa > Chordata > Actinopteri > Clupeiformes > Clupeidae > Alosa > Alosa alosa. Next base: position 20,816,503 of record NC_063194.1, read on the forward strand.
ATGAATCATACATACAGCAGTGAGGATGCATTGACGCTGTACCATGCTGAAGTGGTCTCTGTGCCAATAGTGTGGGATGAAGCTCCCAGGTTTTGTGAATTAGCTGATTTAAGCAACTGTGGGAAATCAGCAGAATTTTACTATGCCTGTTTCAAGGAGAACAGTTTCATCTTGTGTGTGTGTGTGTGTTGTGTATGGGCATATCTGTGTTTTTGAATGGGTGTGTCTATGTTTATGTGACTTATCTCTCTGTGGCTCGCACTCTCTTTTCTTTCTCTGTATTTTTGTGGAGCAGGAGGCTCTACACATGTTCCCCCAGATGACCGCTGATCCGCTGGACTCTGGAGCTGTGCGTGTGCACTTGGCTGGCGAGGGTTACAACCGTAAAACCCTCAACCGTGTCAAGAGGAGCTTTCCCAAGCAACAGGCAAGTCCACTCATTGCCTGTCAGAGTGACAGATTGTCTCAGACCCACTGTCTCAAATTTGGTGCCAGACATCCCAAGGTCACAGGCTCACTCAGAGCTGAATTAGTTCTGATATGTGTCCCTCCCTTCTCTGTGAGGCAATTGCAGTTCACATTGTATGTCAGGGTGTTCGGGACATTGTTTTTGTTTATTTATTTGTTTATTTTTTTTTTTTTCTGTGGGTTCATATTAATTAGGCAGCATCCCCCTCAGAGGGAATCACCATTCACAAGGCACTCCTTGAATTAAAATGCTTTTATCTTACTGACATGTCCTAATCGGAAAATAAAAGAAATGCCCATACATAGTGACTTATGCCTTCTTAAGGGCATGATACTTGAGTGTATTGAGGAAGGTATACCGACTTAAACAACATTTAATATTAAGACTTTTAAGTTCGGAGCATGACTATAACCTACATGTCATACTGTATGTTAAAGGTGTTTGGAATAATGCTTTTATTTATTTATTTTTCTGTTACATATAAAATAGACAGCTCAGATATTTCTCACTAAATTCTTTGCTAATACCCAAACACCCTGTTTTGGAACATCTCTCTGCTTTTCATTGACACTGTGCAGGGACATTGAACTGTAATTAAAGGAAAGCTACATCAGGCAATAATGCAAATGAATTATTAATGGAGGCAACCTCAGGCAGCATTAGCAAAACTGTTTGCGCTTTGCATCAAGCTGCAACAAGGAATTGGAATCAGCCCGGATTGTGGGAGTTCTTAGGGAGTTCCCCTCATAAGAGCCGCACTGCCCCATAGGGTAATTTTCCACTAAAAAGTGTCTACCATTTCCCAGCAGAACTAGAAAGACACCAAGATAACACTTGCATAAATCAATGCCGTATCAAGATAATGGAATGAGGGGGGATACTGTGGTGCAAGTGGCTGCAGCGTGCAAAGCATGTTCAGGTCCAAGTGCCCGTGGGAACCCAGGTTAGAATCCAACCTGCGGTTATTTCCCATGTAATGAAGGACTGGCTCATGAATTGGTTTTCCCCAGTTAACCCTCTGCTTCCTCTCCTCCAGGACCTGAAGCTGTCCACAGAGGCCTGCAGGATGTACAGTCTCTACCACTCTCTCCATCATTACAAATATCACACCTTCCTGCACTGCAAGAAAGAGGTGAGAAGCTTTATTCATCTAAATGCTTAAAGCCTTCATTTCTAAATCATGCTTTTCATCCACCCCTCTCTCTTCCCATTGTTCATTAACCTTTGTCCTTTCTCTGACCTTCCCTCAGACGGACAGCATAGAGCAGGCAGCGGAGGACCCCGGACAAGAGGAAGTGGTTCAGCAGTGCATGGCCAATCAGGGCTGGCTGGAGACGCTCTTCAACTCCTTTCTGGACCTATTGACCCTCAGCACCAAAGCCTAAAGGGGTAGAGCTTTGAGAAAGACTGGACCATTACACAGCCTCAGGGGAGGTCTGGATTAGCCCACTCCTCTCCAGTGGGGTCCAAGCTGTCGGATTTCCTGAAGAGATTAGAATTTGACGTGAAAAGATTTTTTTGTGAAGTTTTTTTGTTTTGTTTTCTTACAAATACTGCTGACATTTTCACCAGTGGATGAGGTGGTACGGAGAGACAGAAAAGGGGAAGAATTGGAAGAACAAAAAAGTGAATGTGAGGAACACCTGCAGAAAACTAGAGGAAAACCATGGAGGCGTTCTGTGCTTCAGGAGAGCCGGAATCTGACAGCTGTGTTCTGCGCGAAACATATCCTCTTAAATATATAAATATGTATTATCAACAATTATGATTTGTATTATTTATACTTGGACATTTTTATCAAGTATTCCCTCAAGTCGAGGCAATTTACTGTTATTATTTTAAATAATGATGATATTTTAATGGGGTGCTCATGAAATGGCTCACCCATAATTCCCTTTTCCTTCTGTGCCCAAGGCTCAGTGATTAAAAACTAAAATTCTTGGGGCAGGGCATGCAGAAGGGGGCGTGGCTTAAACAGAGTGTCTGATGTCATTTTTTATGTCTCCATTCTGAAGAAAAGTGGAAGGAGAAATGTATTTAAGCTAAACAATGTGTTCTTTCTGTTCTTTAAAAGACTATGAGAGAAGCAAAAAAAGTGTTACTTGTTTGTTTTCTGAGAGAAACCGCATTGGTTCTGGGGAAGCTGTAACAGTTCTTCTATTTGTTTTATTTTGTTTTTTCAAAGTGTACAAAACGTCTGTGTTCAGTGTTTGTTTTTTATCTGTTGGTTGTTATGATGCTAATATTAAGGATTATTATTTGAAGCTTTACCTCTCGGTTTGATCTGTGTGTGTAAATATTGTACAGTTGCTCACTGGAGCCTCTATCTCCCTGTCCGTATTCTGTAAATGGGTCTCTACGTCTTTGAAAGAAGCCAATAAAAACATTCAAATGATGGAAATGACAGGGGAAAGTGACACATTGCATGAGACTATTTTTTATTATTTGAATTGTGTAAATAATACACTGAAATATAGCAGCAGTAGGCCTATCATAAAACCACATCATAAAACCACATCATCATAGCAGTGTGGGAAAGTGAATGTGGATGGAGAAATAATCAGAGAAAGAGAAAATTATCTGAAGGTGTAAAAAGGTGTACAATTTTCCTTTGTTTAAAGATGGCATTGAGATGATGGCATGGAGTTATGGCCTCTATGTCAACAAATAAGGATTACAGGTATCCAGTCTCTAATTAAGAAATCACAAAAACACAGATGCATTTTGTTTTTAAGCTGATATTTTTTTTTTTATTTGACAAAATGCCAGAAAGGCCTGCTGCAGCATTAGACCGAAATCCCTTTGCAGAAGTATAGAAATCCTCCAATCTGAGGAATTTGCTGAACAACATGTCTTGTTGCCATGGTGATGTTGCCATGGTGATGAAGCGGGCTGCGTAGTAGAGTATTTGTACGTCTCTGGTGATGGCTGTCCCTCTTTGTCTCTGCTCTCCTCTCCTAGTGTGGGGGGTTGGCGGGGGGTTGCCTTACCGACTGCAGCCCAGAACCCATTGAAAGATAAGCTGTAGCCTAGTGTTTTGGGTGTGGGACAGGATGTACAGACAACTGCTTAACGTCTTATAAAGATAGATCATTTATAATGACAACGTGACACTGGACACCATTCACATATTCTCATTTGTGTAACAGCTAGTCTTTTGCTCTATTTCCCATCTCTGAAGGTTATGTATTCTTCTGTGTTCTTCTCTGTATTCTTCTGTTTACAATTCTTTTCTCTTGTCATTCATGACGCCCCCCACCCCCCTCCATATTCCCTGTATTTCTATTGGTCTGTCAGTCTTTCTGTCCTCCTCTGACTTAAGCACCTCCTGGCTGCAGCTCCTTGTTTTTCCACAGAGTGGCGCCGAAGCACCCTCTGGTGTTGCTCTTTTGGGCTGGACCCAACTGTTGCTATTCTAATCACCATTCTGAATTCTGCACTGCACTGCACTGCACTGCAAAACTATGGAACCCTCCTAAACCATGGCCATTTCTTATGATGTGTCAAATTCTTCTTCCAGATACCTTTTCAAATGATTTTCTTTATGATTGTAGCAAATATTGTTGCAGCACCCGGTCATGTGCAGAAAGTATATGAGGAACAGAGGAAGAAAGAGAGAGAAAGAGAGAGAGAGAAGTGGCACCTTCTCTCTGAAACACTGGTCTGTTAATCATCAAGGTCTAGGTCTCACATTGTAAACGTCATCATGAGTAGGCCTATACCTATACATGACTCTTTCATTCAGTCACTAGACCTAATCTTATGTGCACTTTTTTAGATGGTCAGAAGATACATAAATCTTCTTAACTGGCCTACTCACTCCACTTGAATAACATCTTGATCATATCAAAAGAGTGGTCTTTCTTCCCAAGTGAACACAGTAATGTGTTCCCCCCCACTCCCACCCCTTCTCTCTACACTCTTACACTTATTATGACCGCTGCTAGTGTGAAACTTGGTGGGCATGTAGCCCCACTAGACTTTATTTTTGGTCGTTTTGGTTCGTTTGGGAACCTTCGTTTGGGTAGCCTACTACTGAGGCAGCCCCCATGCACTCCGAATTTCATCCAGGGGTGCATAAAATAAATGGTGGTAAACCGGTGGTACATGAGCATCCACTAGGGGGTAGGCCTACGCAAGATGAAAAAAGGCAAAGTCGGAAAGGTGTTTAAAATGATTTTTTTTTTTTTTTAATCTTAAGCCTATGTTCTCTTTGTTCTTTGTGTTTCATAATGTTGTTCTCCACACTGTTTTTTTACTGTAAGAGCTCATAGACCAGTTGCACATTTTGATTTTGTTATTTGTTATCACGTAGGGCGGCTAAATTAAACATGATGCCTGGAATGCATCAATAGAATGTGTTACGTTTTTGTGTGGCGGATGGTGGGGGTATGCGAGCCGAGTCAGGATGTAGGTGGTGGTGCGCGAGAAAAAAGTTTGGGAACCAATGTGGTAGATGATGATGAGGAGAGGAGCTACCAGGCAGGACTGTCTGACACACTCTCTCTCTCTAACAAACACACACACACACACACACACACACACACACACATACACACACTCACATCCACATGCACAGACACACATGCATGCACACACACACACACTCACATCCACACACTCAGGCACGCACATACAAGCACACACAAAAGCTGCAAGACTAGGATGGAATAGGAGATTAGAGCCCAACCGATTTATCGGCGGGCCGATATTAGGCATTTTCCAAACTATCTGTATCACTAATTATAACGGCCGATGAATAATTTTAAACTCAGTAAAGGAAAAACGAATATTAAGCCTTCATTTAGGCTGCATTTCAACAAAGGTGTTTCAAGTAAGGAAGAGCATGGTTTAGGCTACAAAGACTAAAAGTAAAGTAAAGTATCTGGTCATACTTGTAAAAAGGTTTGCTTGCATAAAGGGATGGAGTAATTAAGTAGGCTATATAAACAACAATGTAGATTGTGGCAATGTGGTTATCACAGAACAAAGACCTGACACTCTTTTATTTCTTGAAAAAATAAATGACTGTTGGCCTATTAGGAAACTAGATAGTTAGGCCTAGCCCTGTTTAAATACATAATGCCCCACCTTGATCAGAACCTTGTTATGGGAGAACATTTTTACGTTGTGTTAAAAATAACTATTGACCGATATATATCGGTTATCGTTTTTTGAAAAACTCAAATATCGAAATCGGTATCGGTCTTCAAAATCCCATATCGGTCCGGCTCTACAGATGGAGACAATTTACAAGCGTGATTTAGTTTCGGGGAGAGGATGTACAGGACTAAGCAGCAGTCACATTATGTACCGCTATATGCGGTACATCTAATTACCTTTCTCTCCCTGTTCCTGCTTCTTCAACATGAAGGGCAGAGTCTGTGTCGACACCCTCTCACTCTCCCCAGAGCCAGGCGCCAGACAATCGGACAGCAGGATGCCTGGCCACTGCAGCTAGAGGGAGGGAAAGACCTGTACCCATTCACCACATTAATTGCATTAAAGATTGCTTTTTTTCGTTTAAAGAAAATTAGATTCCCCATGGAAATATTTGAAATGAACAAACTGAACAAAATGTTGGTAGTGTTGCATATTGATATTGAAGTATTGAAGAATCAGATAAAAATACAGTTGATTAATATATATAGTCTCATAGGCCTACATAATGTTAATAACTTCAATGTAAAAATCATAGGCCTATTATTTAGAAGGATTACCCTTGAAGAAAAGGAGTGAGGGTCTGTTTCAAATGAGTAGCCCTCCATATGATTTTGGGCCCTCATTCCCAAAAATGTTGGAGTCCCCTGGTATAACTGGTAGAATATATGCTTCAGGAAGGGTTGACAACAGAATGTAACTTGCTGAGTAAATGCAGCAATTATGTTGTATGGGCAGGCACGTGCAGAGAAGGGGGGCTACAGGGGCTCTAGCTGTCTCTAGGAATCTAGTTGTAATACTTCCGCTAGTTTCAACGTGAATATTCGCTAAAATGTCTCATTAATAGTTTGTGAAATTATAAATTTTGTGTTAATTGAAATGCCTTGCGGCCACCAATCCGTGACGTCATACATTCAGTGAACTCTCAGAAGGTGCACGCAGGCACAGTGCTGCAGGAGACGTTTGGGAGCACGGCAAGGTCACTTGGCAGTTAGCCTATCTGAACATGCAATAGTATTCACCTTAGAGATAGAGAATAAAATGTTTAAAGTTGTTTCATGTTTAATGAAGTAGGCTATCAAACCTGTTTTAACTATGTCATGGTCCATCCATTTCAATAACCTGGCAGCTTCGAAAATCTAAGGCTAACATATTCTGTTTAGGTTACTATGTTATAGTAGCTTAGGTTAGTAGACCTAGTTCATAAAACAGAGTAGGCAAACCTTTTCTAAATCGTCACAAGCCGACAACATAGGCCATGTAATTGTTTAACTAACCCAACTCCACACGTCGTTCTCTGTTTACAGTAGGCTACATGATGGGCAGGATTATGAACTTTCGGGCCCCTGGGCCCAGATGTATTAAGGGCCCCCCACTAATTGTCGCATATGTGGGAGGGGGGGTTTGGGGGTCCTCCCGCAGAATTTTTTTAATTTGTTTGATGTGATTTCCTGTATTCTGGTGCATTTTGGGGATGGCCAATACTAAATTTAATCAGATTCATAGCCTACATCCTGATTTGTTGATATTGAGGCAATGATTCCATGCAAAACCTTGGGCTTCAGGGCCCCCTGACCCCATGGGCCCCTGGGCCTGGGCCCGGTAGGACCGTGCAGTAATCCATCCCTGGGCTACATTACACGTCATTTCACTCAGTGGCCACACGCACAGCACGTGAATCTGCAAGACACCAGCTTGCTAATGGTGGTAGTTCACTGTGATAAACATTAAAATTATAGCCTGACAAGCCAGACTAGCAATAACATTTGCTGCCGCTAGGGTGCGTCTAGATTTCTAGGTTATTAAAATTAGCTTTGAATTTAATCAATATAAGATGTAGCCTTATAGCCTATGATCTCTGTGTAGACAATAGCCTAATGAAAACTGAAAAGACCTATCTGTCTGTGTCCTGGCTACAGTAGGCCTACAGTAGATGCACTCCTATTGAATTTTCAGAACCAAGGAGAGAAATGAGGAAAATGTGTTACAGCTCTGTCTGCTATTTACACCCATTCTTCTTGATACATAATGAATAAATATGAAAATGTATAAAATGTTTATCAGTACATTAGACTACTTTGCAAATTGCTAAACCATATAATAGCCTGTCCCACCATCATCATTGAAATAGCATAATGCTAGAATTTAAATGCAAAAAAAATGTCCAGCTCAGGTTCAGATCATTAAAGCTTTATAGGCTAGGGAATGTAAAACTTAAATTCCAGTTTACACCATTCAAATTGTGTGTATCTTTTTCTAGCTTTCTGCATGCATTATATTCTATAAAACATGATATTATATTCTGCAGTGCAAAGATGCCCACTAAAGACAGGAAGCGAAAGCAGAGGGAGAAAGAGCTGCGGGAGGCAGCAAAAGGCAGTGTTTTATTTTGATATAATTTGCATGTAGCCTATGTATTCTCTATTGGGTTGTAATCAAAATTAAGTTTTAAATAAAGTTAACAGTTAAAGTTAAAGTTAACTTGTTCCATGCGCCCTTTTTTTAAATGTGAGCCCCTGCCCCTTCAAAGGTCTCTGCACTTCCCTGTGTATGGGATTTTGTATATTACCAAATGTAATGGTTGGTAACTTGTTCTAACTATCATGTTCTGGTCGTTCTCTCTCTCTCTCTGCCATTTTCTCTCTCACCACACCCCTGCCAGCCTGGTTAATGTTTCATTAGTAATTGGGTTCCTACAAAGCTCTTGCCTTTTGTCATATGCACAGAGCTGAAGTTAAATGACATGTTTAGTGTAATGCATTTGTTTGATGCATATTGTTATTGTCTCTCTCTCTCTCTCTCTCTCTCTCTCTCTCTCTCTCTCTCTCTCTCTCTCTCTCTCTCTCTCTCTCTCTCTCTCTCTCTCTCTCTCTCTCTGTCAGCCTGGTTAGTGTTTCTTTGGTAGTTGTGTTTCAATTTGATTCCTTCAAATGCTATGTGTTTTACATCGCCAAAATAGAGCCCGTTATGTCTTTTTCACTGATCCAAGCAATTCAATAGAAAAATGAAAAGTAACTTGTAATTTGAGTAACTTAATAACTATAATAATATTTTTTTACTATAGGTTTGTCCAATTGGAATATTTACTTTTACTCAAGTAGATTTTGAAGGAAGTAATTGTACTTGTAATTGAGTATAGATTTTCAGTATACTCTACCCACCACTGGTTAGCATATATAGCTCCCTTTTAGCTATGATTTAATTAGATTAGATTAGATTCAACTTTGTTGTTATTGCAGAGTACAAGTAGGCCTACAGAGACAATGAAATGCAGTTAGCGTCTAACCAGAAGTGCAAAAAAGCAGAAAAGTGCCACGGGCAAAGCAATTGGCGTGGTTTACAGTAATAACATGTCCAGTGTATTAACAGTAACATTATCAAAAGCAGAATAAATATGTATATGCAGTATGAACAATAGACAGATATGTACAGTATGTAGTACAGGTAGTACTGTGTATTAACAGTAACATTATAATAGTGAAAATAAGTATTTGTGCAGTATTAACAGACAGATATGTGCAGTTGACTATGGAGTAGTATACACAGTATACTATATACAGTTAACGTAACAAACAGAAATCGTTAGAAAACCCTATGTCAGTAGAGTCAGTGATTAAGGTGAATGTATGGATGCATTGAGTAAATGTAGCAGTGCTAAATAAAGAAAAGAAATGAATACCAAAACCCAGACTGAGGTCTGCCGCTGCCATGCAACCCTACGCCCGCTCTCTTACCCGCAATGCATCAGGGTGCCTTTTAAAGATACCCTGGACACCAGGTGTCCTAACAATTAACTAATTAGAGGTGTCAAGCTGACGAGGACTCCATGGACTCGTCACAGATAGCATTAACATTGTAAGAGCAGTAGAATATTGGTATAGCCTAAGGTAGTTATCGATACAGTATGTACATTTTGTAAATATAAATAGAATGCTATGGGTGGGATAGGGTACTGCCACCTCCTTGTCCCTGTCAGATATGGGTTAGCTAATCATTTTATTGCCTATACATGCCTCAATACTGTTTTGTGAGACCTTGATACAGTTCAGAACAGGAACTAGATACAGAAATCAATGGGTTAACAGTCCTCCCGGCAGGTTCTCTTTCCAATTTTCTTCAATTGATTCCAGCTTCTTAGTCATTTCTTCTACCTCTGAAATGCCAGAGCTTATTACTTTTTCTCACATCCTCTACCAATCTCTTTCTCTCTCTCTCTCTTTCTGTGTCTTTGCTTTTTGTGATTTGAGGTGTATGAGAGCTTACCTCTAAGTTTTTCTGATGCAGTGCTCATTTAATGACAGATAATGAAGGGGGGATTGATGTAATCACTAATGAAATCATTAAATGATTTATAGCAATAGGAACATTAACAGGCAAAATGCAGACAAGCCTCTCTCTCTCTCTCTCTCATTCTCTCTCTCTCTCTCTGTGAATGGCCAGAATGTATGCCTCTTTGTGTCTTGTGTGAGTCTGTGTTTGAATGCATATTGCATACATGCACACGTAGGTGATTTCCAATAACACGCCACCATTGTGATTGAGATTCGACTGCCATTACTGAAGAGGGACACATAGGAGGATCTGAAGAAGTGTGTTGCCACAGTATTTATAAAATACACTCACACACATACATGGCATACACTCACACACATACATGGCATACGTGTATGAACCAAGTAAAAGTGCATCTTGATCAAAGCCATATAGAAAATGGAGAACATGTATTGACTTTTTTTTAGAACAAATTCCAGTCAGGCAGAACTTTTTTTGAGAATTTGTGACGGTTGGTTTTCTGCCTCTCTTGTTTTTTTATGCCATCATTGTGTGCAGACATACAATTACTATTAAAATATTGTTATTCCATATTTGCACATCCAATGAGAAGGAGAGTAAGTCCACATCATGGATTTGATGAGCAAGATGGTGTTTTTGGGATTTGATTTATGTCTTTCTAGAGCTCTGGTCAGCATCTAAAGAAGAGCTCTGAGGGGGGATGCTGGCACTCAGAGCAGAAGCAGAGCCCAGGTCTGGGTGGGGAGTCAGATGAAAGCCAAATCAAGTGAGGATTCCATGTAATGGGGGTAATTACAAATCATAGTGGAAAGAATATGAGGGAGGTGTAATTATACAGGTGGAAAGTGGGTGATTAAACATTAGACAACAAAACAGATAGCCGGTGGCTCAGCAAGAGTACATTGCTGGACAGAGTGCATTTTGTGACAGAGAGAGAGGGGGGGGGACACACCAGGATTATATATCTGCACTCCAGTATTGCCGAACACACACAAGAGGGACCAACGACAACCTCAAAATCAGTGGTGTAGCATCCAGGTAAGAACCGTTCATGCCCGTCACATTGAAATGCTCTATATCTCTTTCAGCTCTGTATTTTTATTGACTTTCCTCCTAAATCTTCCTCTGTAGTAAAGTCCAAGTTAATGACGCTTTGAAGATTTCTGATGAAATAAATTTCCTGTAAAATTATATTCTAATCTAGTATTTACCACTGAATGAAGTTCACTGCACAACTGAACTTCTGTCTTTTGATGCTTATTCATGTATGTGTTCAATCTATGGAACTACCCCCTGTGCCAGCGGCTGGAGGAAGAATGTCCGGTCTCAGTGCTCTGTTGCTGCTGCTCTGCTGCGTGTCTCTGGCGCCAGGCTCCCCTCACGCATTCGCGGTCTCCCTCCGGGCTCGCCGGCTGTGCGGGGTGCACCTGGTGGACGCCCTGCTGTTTGTCTGCGGTGACAGGGGGCTCTTCTACCAGCCAGGACGACGGGTCAGAGAAGAAGACATACGTAAGAGACAACATGGAAACAAAAACCTTGAAGGGGGAGAGGAGAGTAAAAGAACAAGAGAAAGAGAGTGACAGAGAGAGAGAGAGAGAGAGAGAGAGAGAGAGAGAGAGAGAGACAGAATAAGAATGTGGCTGGTGGGAGGCTTATGCAAGGTTATACTGTCCTGAATAGATAGACAGAAAATGGGAAATGTAGTTTATGTCAGTTCTGTATTCATTATGAGGTTTGTATGACAGTGTGTGTGTTCTCAAAAGTGGTGTATGTGTGAGTAGTGAAATTGAGTATTTCAAAAGCATTTCTATTTGCAGGTATCATGATGGACAATGTTCCTTCTGTTGAAAAGACCAGATTGGCCCTGGCCAATAGCAGAGGAGGACCCACTGTATCAAAAAGAGGCATTGTCGAACAGTGCTGTCACTTTTACTGTGACTTCTATGACCTGGAGAATTACTGTAACAATACATAAGAACTGTTCATACTCCGATTGTCATGGCTAAGCCTGCTGATTCTTGCCAAAAAACAGTATTTAGAATGTCACAAACCACAAAATGTATAGGAACATCGAGAGGGAGTCAAACTAACCTTTGTTATAAAGTGTCATGCCCAGGGGGTCAATTATGGTTGCCCGCCACCATCTTTAAAAATGGCGTCCGACACTGCCGACCATAGGTATTAGAAAGCTAGATACCGCATTGGGCTCCAGAACGTACGTAAATAGCGCAGCCATCTTGGTGGGGGCAACAATCACTAGAGGCCAATGGAGAAACGTGTCTCTGATTGGAAATCAGACAGGTGTCTCAGATTGCCAGCAAGTGTTGCAGTACAGTACAGTAAAGGTGTTGCCCCCAGCAATATGGCGGCCGCGTTTACTAATAGAACTCGACGGACAATGCGGTAGGCCCATCTAGCTTTCTGATATCTATGCTGCCGACCACATTTTCACAAACAAGCCAATTAACTGCCATATTACTGGTGGACACAATGTTGTTTATGTGGATTGGCAAGGTTTCCAAGCTGGGAGGATCAACCGATCCACATGGACATAATTTGTGGTCAACTGTAAGGTTAGCACATTAGACAAGATCTTTTTAAAGATAGTGGCAGTCAGTTAAGGATATTTTAGCTGAATTAACTAGCATCAGCCATTGAAATGAATGGAGCACTTCCTCCCTCTCTCCAGTTCTATATACCTCCATGGTCTGGCTAGACCTCTGCCGTCTGCCATCTTTGCCCATATAAAGAGATCCGGATCTCTTTATATGGGCAAAGATGGCAGCTTTTGGGTGAAGGAAACAATATAAAGTCAAAACATTATTATGGACTACAGATTTCATCTCATGCTACACTCATGCTAAATATTGTGATGCACAATAAATTTCTGACAAATCGCTGTATAATCAGTGGGTTTCTCATGATATTTGTGCGTTTTTTAATGTTCCTCAAATATAAATCTTGTTTTCTTGCATTGAACAAAGAATTTATGGGTAGAGAAAAGATCATTTATCTCCTGTCTTGGTAAAAAAACACTCATTTTTTTCTCTTATTTAAGAGGAGACCAAACATCAGAAACTGGTTGAAGCACAGAAATAATGAATACAAATAAGTGGATATGGACATAAGAGTAAATGTATTCCTCCTGTCCCATTGAAAATACGAGGAGAAAGATGAACATGAACTTTGTTCATTCAGAGAGAATGAGGCACAACAGGGGCATCTTGGACTAGCCTAGGTGTTAAATGGTAAATTACATATAGTCAAAAACATTAATTCAGGGGCCTAGTGCATGTTCATTAGAAATATAATGGGTAATACTACATGTCTAAATATGCCAGAAAGATGGGAATGCATCAGAACTCAAAAACGGCACCTAAATACTCTCTGCTCACAATCAGCACAGGAACACCACAGGGCTGCTGCCACAGCCCTAAACTCAACACCCTGTCAACGGAGGAATATTGAACCCTCACAAATACCAAGAATAGACAGGCAACTCCTCTTCAATGAAATCACCTTACCATCACCTTGGCAGATATACAGTGCCTATAAATTATATGTTTCCCCCTTTACTGCTTTTAGAAATGGAATCTTGATCCATTTAATTTGTCCCTTTTTATAAATTACAAAAAAAAAACCTCTTTAATGTCAAAGTGAAAGCAGATTTAGCCTAAACTAATTCTGATGGTGTTGACATCTGACGGAGTTGACAAAATGCTATATTTCCTCTTATATCGCATGTATTTCTTACAGGAATTTGTATAGCATATCTGTTGCCTTGCCTGTGACTTCCATAATCTTCTTAAATTAATCCTTTATTACAGAACATTTTTCACAAATGTTGCATTTTGCTCATTTCGGTGATGACACACTTTTGACATCCAGGTAATAGATGGATATTAAATACACAAGATATGAAAAACTTACCAGAGCTAGAAAGGCATCATGACATGAAGAAGAACTAGGAAGTGCTAAAGGGCTCCTCTGTATTTTAGCTGCCCACAATTGTTCCTGATTTATTTCATCTGACAGTGTTGACCAAAACTCCGGACACAAGTTTATCTGACACAAAGGCACATTTAAAACATAGGCTTATACAAAGTTTCAGCTATCCCACCTGTGACATCCCCATATTATATCTTTCAAGCTGACATTTCAGACGCACCTACACTTGCACATACACTTTCACTTTAGAATGGTGTGAATGACTGAGGGATAAGAACCGTGAACACAAGTTTCACAAAAAGAAGAGATGCATATTTTCCCCTTGGGATGTAGGCCGACAAAATGGTCTCTAAGGAAATTAATTGACGTGACGGTATCCATTAATTCTAGGAAAAAATAAGACCTTATGAATGGAATTCAAGACTTTGTTGGCCTAAACTAAATTTTACAAAGCCTTTATTTGACAATATTAGATTTAAGACTTTTCCAATACTTTTAAGACTCCACGGGTATCCTGTAGGCTATTGGTCAATAAATATATGTCTAATTAAATATAGGCCTAGATTATATGTCAATCTGTTGGTCAATAAATAGGCCTATGTCAATATGTAGCCTAGGCCTAAGTCATGCAGATGAATTGTGACTGAATCAAAATACATTCTCAGACAAATGTAGTCTGCTCAACAAGGAAGATGGGTTTGCTAGAAATCAAAATAGGTTTTAGCCTAAGTACTCACCTGAGCCTCTTTAATATTTCCTTCTACAGCACCTGGCAGCCTATCGACATTGCAGTGTAGTGGTTCAACTACTGTCAGAGGTGGCCTCTGTGGAACTAAAGCAATGCAGTATTATTATCCTAAATCAGTGGTGAAGGTGCATTGAAGTCCCTGGGCCTGGGCTAATCAAAAAACAACACTTCCCATGAACCATTGGTTGCCGGTTTCAGTTTGGTGGGGGAAGTAAAATGGCGGACATGGATGGGCAGGGCCTTTTATTGTGTTCAGAAATGTGAAATCTTTAATGCTTTTAAAAACCTTTTAGGTTTTATGGAAATATTTTAATGCTAGTTTTGCAGATTGAGCTCTTTCCAAGTTAGTTATCCAGCTTGAACTCCAACGATAAAGGTAACGTTAAGGCAAGCATGCATTTGTATTCTCTACAGGTTAGCTAACATAGCCTGCATAGCTAGCAAGCTAAAATTGAATACGATTTGTAATTCATCATGTGTAGACATTTAGCTAACGTTAGCCGACCATTTTACGGGTGCACATGGTTGCCTAATTAACTGGTTAATGCTCGACATTTTGTTGCACCGTGATTAGATGCAAGTCTGTTGTATGTTTTTGACACATGCATAGAACTATGAAGCATCGCGTGTAAGTTACTGAAATGTTGTCTGTGTTGGATAGCCTTCTATCTAGCACGCTAAATAATCTAGCACCATAAATCAACATCAGGTTAGCTCTGTAATCAGGGACAGCTAGCTAGATAATGTGAGTTTCTGCGTTACGACTTGGTTGTGCAGCATTAAATTGTTTCTCCAGTATGAACGTTCGATGTGTGTCGTGGTTGTATCTCACACGTCAAAGATGTAGCCTACCTTAATGTGGCAATCTGACCAACACAACGTTACCCGAGTAGTGGTTATCCTATAACCTATCGTTAGTGTTTTGATATGCGCGGTGATTTGGTCACTGTGTCATGTTAGCTTATCTGCTGACCTAGGCAGTGGTCCACATAACTATTGCGCTACTCGTGTTGTTGATCAGCCGTCGGTTTCCAATTTGTCCTATGTTATCTTCGACTTTAGCTGCACCAGTACAATGAATCATTCCCTGATTATAGCATGCTCATCTATAGACCACAAATTCCGCTTCAGTTACTAATTGCAATTGTACTGATATTAATGGTAGACGATGACTCATGTGTCTTGAATGAATCCAGATGGTTGAAATGATATGTGCTAACAGTGGCATTATTATCACCAGATGGGGACAGACGAAGACTATAAAGGGGCTGGCCTCCCCGAACCAAAGGTAAGGGTCTGTATTAGTTGCATTTTGGTGACCAGTGTAATATAGGAATTGATATTGTACTTGAAATTTTGCACAATTATGTTTTCGACCAGACAGGAGAGGAGAACAAAGAATGTACTGAAAAGGAAGGAAATGAGGATGAAGAACATAACTCTCAGAGGAGAAGCAAAACGGCCTTGAGATGTAACCAAGAAACTGGAGAGATCCTAGTTGACGAACCTAGTGAACTGGTGAGGATCAAATCTTTAGAGAATCACTGTCTGCACAGCGTGTGTTTGTTTGCAGACCAACTCTGATAAAACCACAGTTTGTAATAAAACACTGATCTTTCGCTTTATTTGTGCCCTTCTCTTGCCAATGTTATGATGGTCTTTGTTTCTCGTTCACAGGGTGCTTCCGTGGTTGCCATAGAGACCCCGTCCTTTTGGATCCCTGCACAGTCCTCATCGTTACAGCTGGTTGATAGGTGACTGCATAGAGAAGACAACAACAATATGAATTGCTCAGTGTAATAAGTTGGTATTGAGACACTGTAACCATCAGGGAAGCTAGTTAGTTAGTTAGATAGTTCTGTTTGGCTAGCTGTGTAAAATTCTGAGTAAATTATTCAAAAATAGTTATTTAAATGGGTTACATTAACTGAACATGTCAATATAAGGGTAAATGAATATGTCATTAAGAATGAAGTGGCTTAATGTCTTGTGATGCCTCATTGTGCCACAGTGGTGACATTGAAGTAGAGCTTACTGCAGAGGTGCAGGTAGAAGAAGGATCAACCCTTGCTTTTCTGTCATCCTTGGCCCCGTTTGCTGGCAACCGGAAGATTGGTAACCTCTTATTTTCCCCAAACTGCCCAATCATAAAACTCTGGAAATATGTTGGCTGCTTGACCTCCTGCTAAACCAGTATTTTTCACCCTCAGGCCTTCACTCCTCTCACCCCCACTCCAGACTGATGAAGGAGCTTCTGATGCTGGGCTGCCCCTCATTTGCTCCTTCTCCTCGGGTCACAGGCTCCACTCCAGCCCCTGGCCCGAGGATGAGGCCTACATCTGCCCTTGCCAAGAGCCCGCTGCCCTCCTCACCCTCCAGCTCCCCCTCCTCCCCTTCTTCCCCTCCATCATCACCTTCCTCCTTACCGTCATCATCCTCTTCATCACCCGGGGGAGCCGGCACTGGTTACCATGACACTGATGACAGAGGCCACTCGGGCGCCGGTGGAATCACCAATGCGACAGGTGACGTGGTATCCTCTACCTCTTCCTCCCTGGGCCCTTCCCACTCACTCAATGACCCGCGCCCCTTCTCCTCCAATCCCATGTTCCATCGCCTGGGCCCTCCCACGCAACCGGATGGCGACTCTCAAAGAGAAGCTTCCGAGACGGAGATCTATGACCCCTTCCAGCCCACGGACGGAGAAACGGAGCAAGAGCGGCCAAAACCCCTGGAGGAAGAGGAGGACGATGAGGAGGATAAATATGACCCCTTCCAGCCAACAGGCTCCCCAGCCTCGGAGGAGCGCGACGAGAGAGGCTCGGAAGGAGAGGGGCCACTGGGAAGCCCCAATGGCAACGCTGTGAACCAGATGAACGACATTGAGACGGAGGGGCTGGACGTCTCGCAGGGGTCCCCTCCAGACTCGACGGAGGCGACAGCTGCAGCAGCAACCTCGGCTTCGGCTCCCTCCCCCTGCTCTAGCCCAACCCCTCCGGCACCTGTCGTGACCTACAGCCCGCAGCCGCCCCAGAGGAGGCGGTCACTCCGGGACGGTGGGCGGGAGCAGCGGCGGATGCGCGAGCGGAGAGAGGACTCGGAGCACTCGGAGATCGAGGAGGGCGAGATTGTGGGGGCCGCTGGCGACAAGGAGAGGTGGCGGGAGCGGGCGGCGGTGGTGGACGATGCGCACGGCGGGCTCCCGGGGCTCGGGCTCGGCATGGGGATGAAGACGGAGCGCATCCTGCGGGTCATGGAGGGCGACGGCTTCGTGTCCGTCTGTACGGAGGCCACCTGGGAGCAGGAGCCTCCACCGCCAGTGGTGGGCGTCGGGGACCTGCGGAGGAAGCTGACCAGCCGCAGGAAGGAGCGCTTCCGCTCCTGCCCCGTGTCCGTTACTCTGACACCTCCACTCCCGCTGCCGTCTCCGATGCCCCCCACTGTCGCCATGCCATCACCCTCGCCTCCAGCCTCCCCCTCCCTCTCCCTCTCGACTGACCGCGAGAAGAGCCGGAAGCCCTCCAAGAGCTCCCGGGAGCGCGAGCGGCGCAAGCTGAAGGAGACTAAGGCCATAGAGAAGGAGAAAAGGAAGAAGAGGAAGGAGGAGAAAGAGGGCAGCCGGGAGCGGAAGGAGAGAGAGCGGGAGAGGAGGAGCGAGAAGGAGGAGAGGCAGAAGGACGAGAGGACGAGGAGGAGCAGTAGGAGCTCCAGCCGCAAGAGGAAGAGGAGAAAGCATAGCAGCCCGGAGGCTTCCCAGAATTCCGCAGCCCGACACACACACTCGAGGCGGCGGTCCTGGTCCAGCCATTCGGATGATCACCACAGGGACAGGGAGAGGGAGAGAGATGGAGAGCGAGACCGGGAGCGAGAGAGGGAGAGACAACGAGAGCGGGATCGTGAACGGGACCAAGACCGAGACCGAGATAGAACTAGAGACCGGGAGAAGGAGAGGGACAGAGGTCGAGACAGAGACCGGGAAAGGGGCAGAAGGGACCGGAGCAGAGACTCCCGAGGGAAGAGCAGGGTAAAGAGAGAGCGGGAGGATGGGGAGCAGGGCTCCAGCAGCCGGGAGAGGGGCAGCATGAAGCGGTCCAAGAGCAGCAGAGAGAGGCGGGAGGACACGCGGGAGCCGGACAGACACCGGGACCGAGAGAGGGACAATAGGAGAGACGGACGGCCAGTCGTGCCGCCGTCCATCCAGGATCTGAACGGGTCCGATCTGTTCGCCATCAAGCGCACCATCACAGTCACCACGACGACCACCACAACGACCGTGCCGGGGTCACCGGGGCAAGGCCAGCGGTCGTCCCTCAGCCCGGCCTCGGGCCTGTCTCACAAGCGGAAGAGGAAGAGGAGAAGGCGCTCCGACGAGGAAGAGCAGGAGGAGGAGGAGCGCTCGAGGAGACGGGGCAGTCGCTCGCGCCACGCCTCCCTCTCACCTATGCTCTACCACGGCTACGAGTCGGACCGCTTTTCCGAGCGGCAGGAGGCGGACATGCTGTCGCTGGACGGCGAGGCGCTGGACTCGGACTACCCCTCGCTGGAGGACTCTCCGCTATTGCCACGGTCACCTGAGCCCCCGCCATCCCCACCTCCCAAGAGCAGCAGCCCGCCGGCCAAAGTCTCCGGCCGCCGGGACAAGAAGAAGTCGCACGCCTCCGGCAAGAAAGCCAGCCAGCCGTCGGAGTCTGCATCACTCCGCGCCAAAGCCAAAAGCAAACACCTGACCTCGTCATCGTCTCCGCCCCTCTCGCCCACGGGCGCCCTCGCGCCATCCCTGCCGCTGACCGCTGCTTCCTCAGCCAAACGTACCAGGAAGAAGAAGGAGAAGGAGCGGGAAAAGGGGGCCAAGAAGGAGTCTGGCCGCTCGGGCCACTCCAAGAAGCCAGGCAGCAAGAAGGCCAAGCTGCAGTCCAAGGTGTCGGTGCTGGTGCGGGAGGGGGTGAGCAGCACCACGGGCACGTCTGCCGCCCCAGGGTCTGCTGGGAAGCTGGCCATGGACCGCATGGGCCCAAGCGGGGTGGCTGGAGTGGGCGGCGGTGGCTCGTCCTCTGTGGTGGGCGGCTCCATCGCCGTGGTGTTCCGACGGGACAACGAGAGCCGCTCGCCGTTCCTGAAGCCGTGCTCGGAACCTCTGTCTCTGCAGTCACGCGGCGGGGGTGGTAAAGACCCCGGTAAGGCCGGCGGGCAGCAGCAGTCGCGAGTAGGAGAAACGCCCCTGTCCAGCCAGCGCGGGTCAGCCCCACTCTCCCTGGGCGCCAAGCGAAGGCCCCCCCACCTCCAGCACCTCCTCATCCACCTCCTCCCTGCTCCACCTCGGGGCTGCTGGGCGCCGGGCGCCTCGGGAAGAAGTCCGCGGACAGAGCGGGCGCTCGCCACAGCGGAGAGGCCAAAGCCCCGCCACCGGGAGGCTCGCTGCCCAAACCCTCCAGCCCGCCCGCCTTGCTCCCGGCCCCCACCCCTTCCTCCTCCTCCTCATCCTCCTCCTCCTCCACCAGCGCGCTGCCGCCCTCCTCCTCGCCCCCGCACACGCCGCCCCTCTCCCTGCCACTGCCGTCCCGGGACGCCCGCGACTCCAGCCCGGACTCGCAGACAGTGGACAGCAGCTGCAAGACCCCCGAGCCCTCCTTCTTGCCAGAGGAGTCCCAGAGCGACCGCCGCCCGCCAGCCCGCCCCCACGCCTTCCACCGCCGGGGGCAGTGCTGCCCAGTCGGCCCCCGGCGCCAAGCCCCTTCTCTTGGACGAGCAGAAGACCTCGCCCCCCTGCTCCACCTCGTCGGGCTCGGCGGCTCCCTCGCTCCCACTCTCCCTGCCACCCTCAGCCACGACCCCTGCCGTTGTTTCGTCCGTTGCCGCTTAGTGGGCGCCCCTGGGCCGGGCCTCCCCCACCTCCACCTCGCGGGCCCCCCCATGCCCTGAGTCTGTGGCAGAGACGGGAGGACTGCACTTGGGGTGGGGTAGCTCAGAGTAACTCCCTTCCGTCCTTCTTCCCAAACAGTACCTCAGTTTTAGGTCAAGCTTCACCCCTCTTTGAGCACAGTAGAGCTAAAAAAAAAAAAGCAACCTTAAGTATTCACTGGCTATAACAAAATGCTAGAGTAGTTGTTGCTGAAGTGTCTTGTTTCCCTAAAGAATGTTAATGATATTGTGGGCTACACATTTGGAATATTTGCTATGCCAGACAGGTTTTTGATTGTCATATGATCTCACATGTGAGCTCGGCAGTGGAATGATGGACACTGTGGCTGAAGTGGCTGGCCACAGTGCTGGGGCTGTGTATGCTCACTACTGCTAGTGTGTGTATGCCATTGCTCGCTGTTCCTAGGGTGTGTGTGTGTCGGTGCACGCTCACAAGCGTTCGTTCACTGCCAACAGATGGGTTAAGTCAACGAGTCCTCATTTCTGTCAGGATATTAATCAAGTGTCTAAAATCTAAATCTAAAAATTTTAAATTGTCTCATTTTTTTTTCTATTTACTCCAGTAACTGCACTCCTGTTTAAGATGGAGGAGGCCAATATTGCCAGCCGCGCCAAAGCACATGAGTTCATTCAAGCCACAAGTCAGGTGAGCCTACAGGGGATGTGTTTATGCAGCTAGTGTGTGTTTAGTGTGTTTACTGACACTATTGTCTTTTTTTTTTTATTTCACTAGATTCTCTCACAGGCCAACCAGAACCAGGCCCAGCAGCACGCCCCCTCCTCTTCCTCCACCTCTTCCTCCTCATCCCAAGCCCCTCCTCTATCTTCACTAGCCCAATCCTCTGGTCCCAATCCAGCACAGTTCATTCTTCACAGCTCTCTCCCACTGGTTGGATGCACCAAAACTCCTCCCACACATCTGCTACCTGGGCTTTCATTGGGTGGTGGATGTGCACAAACTCCACCCCCTCCCAGTTTGCCTCCAGGGATGGGAGGAACGAGTGAAGGAGCCTGGGATGGGGACAGTAAAGATCCCGACAAGGTATGCACTTCTCTAAAATCTCAAGAAACTCCTAAGCCACTGGTCTTCATACTTGGTATTGGTGTTGAGAAAGCAGAGGAGATGCACAGTAAGGGTGTGGATAGACAGTGTTAACCAAAAGGGAAAAAATATTTTGAACTTAGATTTATTAAAATATATTAGCTGGGTTTCCATTTTGCTCATTCGCATATACTATATGCAATCATAAAAATTCAGCCCAAGAATATGCACATTTGCGTGCATTTTCATCTACTGTGTTACGCAAGTTAAAAGTGGACATTCTCCCAATGTAGGGAATGCTTCTGATGAGCTCTGGGATTAAAATGTAAGGTCATCAGGTAAAAAGTTTATGAAAACACGCAAGAAATGTAGAGTATGTGATTGATTATATGTGAATAAATTGTTTCCATCAAATGTAATTGTTATCCCTTGTCCGAATCAAATGAAGTGAATCAAATTTCCATGCGCATTGCAATATTGAATAAGCATTTCAAGTGTTTCCAGCATTTCTTATTTCAAATGGTCAAAATGCACATGTTGGATGGAAACCTAGCTAGTAACTCCCCCCTCTTGTTCTCAGTACCTGAAGAAGCTGCACACACAGGAGCGTGCGGTGGAGGAGGTCAAGCTGGCCATCAAGCCATATTATCAGCGCAAGGACATCAATAAGGACGAATACAAGGACATCCTGAGGAAAGCTGTACACAAGGTAGCAACCCCTGCCCCCTGACTGACCTCACTCACTCACAAACACGCAGGCAGACAAACATGTGTACACTCAGACACATCACACATACACACCACGTTACATCACATAACAACACACACATGCACGCACAGGCAGGCAGGCAGGCAGGCAAACTTGCTTACACACACACACACACACGCATACACCATATTACACACAACACACAAAGCGAAATGTACTGTATCCTTTGACTAATCTGTTCTCTCCTCTTCCAGATCTGCCACAGCCGGACAGGCGAGATCAACCCAGTTAAAGTGAGCAACCTGGTCAAGCTCTACGTGCAGCGCTACAAATACTTCCGTAAGCATGGCCGAAAGATGGACGACGAGCGCGATGGCGACCGGGACTCCGGCGCCATGCATTCCCCGTGATTGGACGCTGGACATGATTGACTGAGAGAGAGAGACCCCCTCCTTGTCCCCTTGCCTATTCACCCCTGCCTGGCTCTTGATGCTGATTGGCTACACCAGTCATAGACTGCCTTTTTATCCTGCACGTGTTTGGGCCTGAGTGACATTTTGTTCGTTATGAATTCCCCTCAATATGTACACAAATGCCCCCGCCTCTTTGTTTAACATTTCTTGCTGTACAGACCTATGAGTAGGAGCGGGGGAAAAAAAAGTCAGATAAACATTATGTATGTGATACGAAACAGACATTGTTAAGAGAGGTTAAACTTGCACCCCTACACACGGTTACATCATATTAAACACCCTAAACCTGTATATACTGTAAGGACACTACTACGATGGTGGTGTCTCGCATCTGGAATGGTGTGCAGTTTGGCCTGCATGGTCGTTGCTCTATGTGAGTGTGGACGTGGATGAATGGATTAAATATCTAAATATAGACATTTGACAACGTTGCCGGTTGTGTCATGGAGTCTTTGAAGGCCTGCGCCGCACATTCGCATGTACACATACACTATTCTCCCATCTTTTTTTCATGAATACCTTTGTTTATGTTCTCCTTCACCATTGTTATTTATTTAATTTGGTCCTGGGTTTTCACTTGGTGTGGTGGGTAAGTTGACCTCTAATTTTATCCAGTGTGATGGATGTTGGGAGCGATTTTCAATCCATTATTCATGCTAACAAGACGCTGCGGAGAGAAGTTCTCTTGTCATTTTCAGCTCAGCTGCTCAAAGACAAAAGCTGTAAGTGGAACCGCTTGACTGTGTCTCCCCTCGAAAACAAACCAGGACAAGTTACCGCACTGAAGAGCTCACTGGTAAAATGGTCTAGTTTCACCACAGATTAAGTCTCAAATGGTCTGTCACAGCTCTCTGAGAGATATGATGAAATAATATGAAATGATTGTGTGATGTTATAGTTTTTTTTTAAAGGGTTTATTTACAGACATTTTGTTGCTATTAAATTATTTGGAGAAGTCGGTAAGCAGAAAATTGCATTTCCGTCCTGCTGTGTGTAAAGGAACTGTAAATATCTCGAAAGGTGTTTGACAATTGCAGAGTTAACAGTTAAAAATAATGGTCTTCTTGGAAAATAGGTTTGATGACCATAGTTTCTCATACAGCACCATCAGTAGGTTCTCTGCTCTTAGAGGCATATCTGCATTGGGGGGGTGTGAGAGTTCAGAGTTCGGATGGCCTGGGGATAAAAACTTCTCCTGAGTCTCTCAGTTCTGGCTTTGTGACTATATAGGCGTCTTCTTGATTTCAGAGGAATAATCCATTGTTAGGATGAGAAGAGTCCTTCAGAATCTTCTGGGCTCTTAGGAGTACTCTTCTGGAATAGATATCTTGTAGAGCAGAGAGTTGAGTTCTTATAGTACGTTCAGCTGAGCGCACTACTCTCTGCAGTGTACTACAATCTCTAACTGTGGATTTCCCATACCAGGTGATGATGCTACCAGTTAGAACACTCTCAACCGCTGAAGTGTAGAAGGCCTTCATGATGGATGTAGAAACTTTGAATTTCCTTAGCTGACTCTAAGGAAGTAGAGTCGAAGTTGTCTGGACTTCTTCAGAACATATTGAGTATTAGTCCATGTTAAGTCTTCAGTAATGTGGACACCAAGGTATTTAAAACTTGTGACTCTCTCTACAGGTTGCCCGCTGATCATTAGTGGGGTGTAACCATGGTTTGAATTATGGGGGTTATTGGGGGGGTCCGACCCCCCTAGATGAGACTTGGACCCCCCCAAAAGGGATGAAAATAATTAGGGTTGTCAAAATAACTGATTAATTTTGATTAATTAATTTGAGAAAAAAAATAACTGATTAAAAAAATTAGTGCAGATTAATCGATTCTGTATGACCTTTGACCCCGAGCCGTTCTAGTCAGTAAAAAGTAGAATGTAAAATAAAGGAGAGAAGGAAATGTGCTGCCTGGATCATTGATTGGAACATTTACTTTTAAAAAATGGCTTGATGGTGTTGATAAAAATAAAGTGTTGAAAATAAAGTCCTCTGCAATGTCTGCAACAAGGAATTTGCATATCACCGGAGTTCATCAACTCTATAGTCGCACATCAATGCAAAGAAATAAGTGTTGACATTGAGGGGAGTGTTAATTTATTTTCATTGTGTCCCCTAGGTTATATCTGTGCCCTGAAATGCCTTGTATGTGAAAAAAAAAAAAAAAAAAAAAAAACTTCTTCCTAAGCACTGTTGAATTTATTTCCTCAGCATATTAGGTCATATCATAGATTATTATGGCCATTATTTGAACAGTGAAAATAATAATAAAAGAGTTTTTGAACTTTAATGTCACTAATGCTGATTATTCAACGATTCATTTGAATTTAAATATTTAAAATACTTTCACAGCAAAAATTATATATGCGATTAATTTAGATTAATTAATCACAGAGTATGTAATTCATTAGATTAATGTTTTTAATCGATTGATAGCCCTAAAAATAATAGTTTGGGGGGTACTGAACAAATTTAATACAATTTAATGTTAATTCAGGATATAATCTAATTAAATACGATTTTTAAACCCTCACCCCCATTGGGCTGTACCATTTCTCTGGTACATTCAGACTGTATTGTTTGCTATGATATAGGCTCAGGGATGGATTACTACACGGGCCTACCGGGCCCAGGCCCAGGGGCCCAAGGGGTCAGGGGGCCCTGAAGCCCAAGCCTTTGCATGGAATCATTGCCTCAGTATCAACAAATCAGGATGTAGGCTATGAATCTGATTGAATTTAGTATTGGCCATCCCCAAAATGCACCAGAATACAGGAAATCATCAAACAAATTAAAAATGTTCTGGGGGAGGAACAACCCCCTCCCACATATACGACAATAAGTGGGGGGCCCCTAATATATCTGGGGCCCGAAAGTTCATAATCCGCCCATGTATAGGCTAATACTGACAAATTAAAACAAATTCACAGTGTAGGCTGCAAAAGCCTGAAACGAATGGGTTAACAAGCGGTGGCCAACTGGCCATACATTTGTCTAATATTTCACTGCCTTTGTAACAACATAGTGATATTAGCCAACCTTAGAAAAACATTGAGTAGCAAGATCGCTATGGTTTAACCGTATGTCTCCCTTCCACTCGGCGGCCACGACCATCGCTGCTTCTTAGCTTAAAAATCAGGCCTCCATAGGAGGAGTTCCATAGATATACCGACACGGGAGAGGTTTAATGAGGAGATTTATCATTTTGTGCAATTTCATTCTTAATATCTTAATTAATATCTTAATATTCTTAATTTGCACTAATATTCAGGGAATTTCGCATGAACTGCAGATTACCTTTTTTACGCAAATGCCCATACATCTATAATTGCAAACCTACAGTTTGTTTGAAACGCTACGTGAACATATAATAATCAATTGGACGTGAAATGTCTTTCCTCGTTGCCATTATTAGAGATCAGCCTTTCTTAAAAGCATATTGCTGCACAAACGTTTTGTGATATAACAGACATCCCAACCTGCAAAAAGTAATTTCATGGAGGTATCCCTAAACTTTATCCTACTTAGATACTGAAATACAGATGATTGTGTTTCTTCAATAATGTCTAGTCAGTAAACCAAATAAGGGAGGCCTAGGCTATAGTTAGAATTGGGATAATAAAATATGTAGATTTTGGAAGTTTGGTCTTTTCATGTAGCCTTGGCAACTAGCCATCTAATGTGGGCCTAAATAATATACATGAAATGACACTTGTTAAACTCACCTCAACATGTCTTTTGCAATCATTTAACCCGCCATGTTACAAACAGTGCAGCGTGCAAGACTATTTTTTACTATTATGAGACAAGGGTACACTTTCGTGCAGTCTTATGTGAAATGGGTCTTAAATGTTCCTTTTTGGGGGGGCACTGGCTCTTGTTCCTAGATACACTGAAATTATGAATTTAGTTTAGAGATCAAATCCCGCCTGCACTGAAAACTGATTGGTCAAGATGCGTCTTAGATGCGTTGCAAGCACATACGCACCACCCCTCTCTCAATCCCTCTCCATCATCTGTGCGCTACACTCAGATGTACACGCCATTTGAAGTTTGAAACTCTGCCGTTATCATATCCAAGGTATTTGCATGTTTTGCAGGCTTAGGCTATCCAAGAAAAACGAATCAAATGAACCAAAGGCTGGTCTTGTATTAGGCTAGGTGAACTTGGCTATTAAACTGGAGACTTTCTGTGGCCCATCTGTAAACAATTCTGGGTCTTTAAGTTGTATGTTTGCCATTCCCGTGCTATTGCTCTGTATGCATTTCCATGTTTGCACTGCACGGCTATACCAAAAAATATTTGACTGTGGCGCGCAATTTTACGCACGGGGCTCACCTTGAAACAGTGCTTACCCAAATCCAACCCTTCCCATAACATGTAAGGTAAATTGTGCTTGCTAGTATGATTAGTTTCTTTTAACTTGTCGGCCAGCCAGCCACGGTCTTATACCTATATTTCGAAGGAAAATTGACTGTGAACCACAAGTGTGAAATCCTGTGTGTAAGCCTATATAAAATGGAGAGTGACGTCACCAGTCGAAATAGCGGTAGCTCACGGTATAGCGAAATAGCGGAAGCTCACGGTATAATTCGAACACTGGGTGTAACTGTAGTTCTGCTGCTGCCTTCTGTAATCCACTACCATTTCCTTGGTTTTATTGACATTCAGTGTCAAGCTGTTAGATTGACACCACTGTGCCACCTCATCAACCTGATCCAAGTTTTTGATCCAAGAAATGAGACATGGCAGCAGCACTATATTTCTGACTTATTTCTGACAGAAACTAACGTAGACTGATGGTGAGGAGTCTACTGCACTGTCTCCTGTGATTGGTGGCTTAGAAGGAATTGGAGGCTTCCTTGGAATGTGGAGTCATATGCAGCAGACAGACAGATCTCTTCATATGGTTTTCCAAAAAGACCAACTTCAATGCTTTCGGTTAACTGGCGGTGTTGCTTGCAAGACCGACTGTTTCAGCTTGGTGGTGTAAATGGAAACCTCTGCAAGCCTCATGGTGAAATAAAAATGGATGTATGCAGATCAGACTACTCTCAGCCGCAGATAGGGTGACCACTGGGCCGGACAGTATCTCAGGAACCTCTTTTAGAAACATATGCCATGTCCGAAGCTACACTTGTCAAAACTGAAAACGTTATCTTACATCAAGCATTTCCCTCTCCAATCACAGCAAGTATGAGAAATAAGACAAGTGTTTGAAAGGAGTGTTGTTGCCTAATTTTAGTGCGGTGCAGAATGGATGCCTGGAGCATGGCTACAGAGAGGCCTGGGGATCTGCGAAACAAGCTGAATAATGTATGAGGACAAGGTGGATTAAGTGCTGTTTTGTTTCAGTGCACAAGTTGACTTCTAGTTTGAAGGGTTCATCACAATGTGTGAAAGGACATTATCTGCATACCTGACTGTGGTAGTTTAATAAAGTTATTTTACATTTCCCTAAAGTTTATAATATATGTAGAATAGAGCACTGTCTGTGTGCACTCTGTCTTGATACAAATGTTTTATATGCCAAAATATATTTTCTTCTGCTCATTATCTTATCCAAACAGTGACAACCACCAATTGTCTCATTTGTTGGTTGTCCTGGGACTTCATATAGTGGCATAATATGACCACCAGATGTCCCCACAGTCAATGTTTCTTCACTGATCAAAGACCGTATTGACAATGTTAGTTGGTAGTAATACCAACTGGCCAATGTATGGTAATTCAAAACATTGACATAGATGCTAATATATAACATGCGTGTAACACTATTCCAAGTAGACAGGGATGGATTACTGCACGGGCCTACCGGGCCCAGGGGCCCAAGGGGTCAGGGGGCCCTGAAGCCCAAGCCTTTGCATGGAATCATTGCATCAATATCAACAAATCAGGATGTAGGCTATGAATCTGATTGAATTTAGTATTGGCCATCCCCAAAATGCACCAGAATACAGGAAATCTCATCAAACAAATTAAAAAATGTCTCGGGGAACCCCCAACCCCTACCACATATACGACAATAAGTGGGGGGTCCTTAATACATCTGGGCCCAGGGGCCCGAAAGTTCATAATCCGCCCATGCAAATAGAAGGCATACTACATCAATGTATTCAGAATGAAGATGTCATTTTCTCTACATGCCTACCAACCTGTTTTGTACAAGGTATCCCAAACTCTTTATCATTCTAGAAATGTCTGTCAGTTCGCTCAGCTCAAATGAAAGGAAAGCCAGGAAATGTGCTTCCCGTTATCTTGCATGTTCACAGTTAACTATTTCCTGTTCAGAGTCAGCAGCTGTAGAGAAGATGTCCCACTGGCCTCATATGACAAACTAAAGAGTTTCATGTTCACAGTTAACTATTTCCTGTTCAGAGTCAGCAGCTGTAGAGAAGATGTCCCACTGGCCTCATATGACAAACTAAAGAGTTTCATGGGGACACACCCTGATACTAACTACTGAACACAAACAGTTAATGTCACTCTAAAATGTTCTTTCCAAAAACTTTGGGTGGAGTAGAATTTTACAGCACTGACTTTGAGTAGGCCTAACAGGAAAGTAAAACATAGGCATATCCCCAAATGTCTTATAAAACAGAGAAGTGATATCTTAGCATACCATTTTACAGTTTGAAACATTGATTATTTATGATTATATGGGACAACATTGAGTGATACTGTAACATTTTATGCCTTAGTATTAGGGGGGCAACGTATATTATGATTGCAGCCTTGACACAAACACATACATTAATGAGTAACTTTGTAGTTGAAATAAATAGAAAACATTTACAGTGAACTGCCATATTGACAACATGACAAAGCAGTTGGACTATCTTGTTCATAAACAATGGCGTAAGGGCTTGTCATTCTGATTGCACTGACAGTTTCATTGACTTAAATACTTGTTTTTAAGACATAAACTAAGCATTTTGAGCAAAATACGCACTTTGCAGGAATTTGTAAATGCAAAATATGCAAAGAACACCCTTGTTGTTTCTTCTTTCAGCAGACTATCACGTTTGGCAGAACGAGTGAGAACTAGCACTGGTTGACTCTGGTCCCCTCTGTAACGGATCTTTTAGCTGCAAGCTGACAAATAAACAATGGAGCTTAATGAGAGGTGCATGATGGTCCTTATGACTTGATTTTAATTCATTTAAGAGACCGGACAAAAATGGCTTTAGTAAGGGTGATGCAAAGTGATCTGTGAAGGCAAAACTTTCTAACACCTTACTACATGCTTTGTAACACCTTATTACATGTCAAACCTGGTTTAGGAACAAATGCTTGCCAAAAAGCAACAGAACAGGATCTACATTTCCAAAAATCTCAATCTTAGATTAACAGGCGAGGTTTCAGAGAACTAGATTTTCCTGTTCCTCTTTTATTTCACTTCTATTGTTAGTTTACAAAGGCACAGTTTGCTCAGTGAGGGGTTTCACCTGGTTGGTCTCAGTTACATAAATGTCACAGTCATGTGGTAACAGGATACATTACCTTCTGAATGTGTGACCTCCATGTCTGTGTCAACAATTCACTTTTCTATTCAGTCTCAGCCATTTGCAGATATTTGGTGTTCATGGTGTTTTAGAGTGGTCAATACCAGTGGTGGACTCAGACTGTTGACAGCATGGGGCCCCAACTCCACACAGAAAGCTACGATGTATCAAGTACAGTGATGCCAGAAACACGTTAAAGAGATAAATTTGAGGTTCCTACACTCTTAAAATGAATGTGTTAGAAACAACACAAACTGTGTTGTCCCTATATCTGGACACATTCGTTGTGTCTTTCTGATTAAGAATAAATCATGAAGTACCCTCTTATGAAGTGCTATATCAATGGAAAGACAGAAATCCCAGTAATAATCATAACACGAGCAGTCAAGTCACTGCAGATCCTCACCCTTATCTCACAATGATTTCGATACTATTGCGATTTTTAAAATTTGATTTGGTTTGTGTGATTTGTGAGATCATTCACATCAGTGGCAATCATAGAATTTGATTGACCCTCCACACACACACACACACATAGAAAGTGATGGTTGTAGGTTTCTTTTTCATATTTTGGAATTCATATAACTATACATTTATATTGATAATTATTTATAGTATTTTATGATCTGCATGATTACTAATAGCTAAACATATTTAGTCATTTGATTACATCATATTGATATTTAAATTATTAGGCTACACTTGTCTATAATCATCACATTTGGTGTGTAAATCTAATTGAGTGCCTGTCACTTTAAGAGGAACGTGAATGCTGGAAAATAGTTTCGCAAGTGCAAGGATATGTGGATTCAATTCATCATGTTTGCTATAGACCTCTCCAGAATAAGTCCCGCCTCCGTAACTTACGTATCCATCCAACTTCTGGGCGTCGATTGTCTATGGGAAATAACATGGCATTTCGAAATATCATACCGGTAAAACATCTGTAGGTAGCGAAGTAGAAAAATCTGGTGGGCAGATTGGCCTACACACTTCTGCCATCTAGTTTCCACTGGATTTTTTGATTGTCGGTGCCGTTTAAGTAGTATACTACGGTAACGAGTAATCTATTTCCAAACCAGTAATCAGATTAAAGTTACTTATCCAAGTCACTATATGCGTTACTACTTTTTGTCGTTTTCCTTAGTAAAAATATATATTTATATGAATAAAGTTGAATCTAATCTAATCCAATCTAAAGACAGCCTTTGGAATAGGGACAGCGTAGAGGACTTTCCCTAATGGCACCCTTTTCCAATGGAAGGACACACATAAGGAAGTAAAGACCACAGGCACAAGTAGGGCATTTTAAGGGGCACACTTCAGGGCATTGCATTGTGTTTTCAAAATTAAGAGGACTCATTGAAACACATTCTTGAATTCTACTTGTTTCAACCTATTGTTTGAAGTGACACTCTAGAGGGCACTGAAACTTTTTTCTCATGTAGCCTACACTTTTTTCAACCTGGGAAACACACTTTGAGTCCACCAAACCAAAAAAAAAGAGAGGAATCCATATGCCAACATGCCATGCAAACTCCTGGTTCCTCTTGCCTCAGCAGGGGAAATATACACAGAAAAACAGATGTTGCCAGCAGCACAGTGTTAGACTAAATTATGTGACCTGAAAGTATAGTCTTGAAGTGTAATTTAAGAATTCCATCCTACACCTTAAGCAGCCTAACATAGACAAGCTTTGGGAAATAAAACTATAAAGTTTTACATTTGAAAAGTAACAGAAGATGTTCTTCGTTTAAATGTGCGTCGCCTTATTGCTGTAGGCTACCACTCCCACACACCCACAAAGTCGCACACACTCACCTGAGTCTTTCAAGCTACCTGTGCCTAAAGCTCGCGCTGGAATGCATTCTGCTTCTTGAGTGGGAGGGGTTGAGTTTCGTAGAGCTTCTACAGAAAAATCACACGGCAAGAGTCGTGTCTCCGACTTAACAAGTGAGGGACATTGTCTGCCAAATATAGAAACGAAACGAATAATTCTGTGTCTTTGACGGAAAAGAGAGGGCAGAGAAAGAAGCAATGGAAGAAGCGGAGAAAGGCAATGATGGAGGATGTGAAGTTGGGACGATAAACTCAGAAAAGGACCAGGTGAGTCAGAAAATTCCGATGGTGTGCATGCCCAATAAATAGTCAAATTCCGTTTAACTTAATGATATAAAATTTGCATAACCAATGCTGGAATGCTGCCGCCAGTAGCTCTATTTTGCTAACTGCCAGATACGCAAGTTAAGATTTATGTGATGAACGTGTAGCACAGGATAATTCCCCCCAAGGTAAATAGTGACGTGAATTTTCATAATCTGTAAATTTTGCTCTGTTCTTTAGAAGTCAGGCTAGGCTACTGTTACAACATGATTAAACTAGATAGATAGATAGATAGATAGATAGATAGATAGATACTTTATTGATCCCCAGGGGAAATTCAAACTTGCATTTATAAAGACGAAAAGTAGACCACAAAGAAATAACAGGCTACAAAGCTGACAAATTGTCTGTGGTGTTCCGAAAAACATTTGGTGGACTACAATATCCATCTTCGGAGAAAGGGGAATTGCCGTGAAAGAACTGCGGATGATCCGTGTCAGGCCTATGCCAATTACATGTGTTATGGCAACTTCTCTGACAGAACACAGCTGGATGTATTTAAGTCTCGTGGCCAAATGCGCGCAGAGATCTATATCATTTAATGTTGTCACAGCATGAGGTGACTGAAAGATTTGACAGAGACAGAGAGATTTGACATTTTAAACATCCAGGCCTGTTTATCGTTGTGAGCTAGAGTCAGATCGTGTTGTTTACAGAACACTCCCTCCGTGTGTCTCCGTGTTAAGCCTATGGTACGCTCCCGCGTCTCCGTCCCTGGTGAGCGCGTCATTTTTACGGCATGCGTCGCGTCTTTGAGTCGACCGAAATTTAAGACCGCGCGTCAAAGTGACGCGTAGACTGCGCATGTGTGAAACGGAACTGCTGTAAACACTCCCCTCCAGTAGGTGGACCACATAAAAACAACACTTATAACCTAGAGCCATATAAAGGTAAAGTTGCGACCTATGGTTGCGACAACTCCATTGACGCTAATGTTCCATTTTTTCCCCAACAATGGCAGCTAATGGAATCCTCAAATAGTTCCCGGAAGTTACAATTAATAATAGCAGCAGTGCAGTTACAGCAGTAGGCCTATAGACTGTTTGTAGCCAACATTTCAGACTCAGATTTACATTCCTTTGCCTCATCCGAATAATAATAATAATAACAGTAATAGTAGTAAAGTAATAGTAGGCTACCAATAGCCTAATTATAATATTAAACGATTTATGTATCGACTATGCCTTTTCTGCTGCTCAGTCTTTATCAGCTCCTCATCAAATAAAATAACCCTTGCCTATCCCATTTCAATTAGGCAGCACTACACCACCACGAACAAGCTGTTATTAAGTGTTTGCGTTTAGTAGGCCTACAACTTTTATGATGTGACGTTTCTTGGGCATTTAGCTTCACCATCACGTCAAGTTGTAACGTATGCGCAATGCTCATCTAGGCTATGGATTTAAGTGGCTTAAAGGCAGCAAAAGTGGGATATAGCAACTGCTTCCCCAAAACAATTCCTCCATAACTGTGTATTTAAATGATATGTGGATAACTTTCAGTGGACTAAACAAAAGGTAAAGATTTTGTTATCACAAGGCTAGCTGGTTCGTTATATGGCGAAGCATATAGCCAACTTTTTTTGCAGCAGTGAAGCTGAGTTTGTTGTTAACATTGTTGGTAACTGTCAGGGAATTTAACCCCAACATATAGATACAAGAACCACAACAAGTAGCATGGCTTTGCCCACAAACTCTGGTACCAAGAGGAGAGCCTGCTAATGTAAGGAAGAATTCCTCACACCATCAGTCTCTGACTCTGCAGCCCAAAAGCTGTGTCTTTTATTGTACAGATGCACACAGAAAATAGGAAGCAAGACATAGCGACTTCATTGTGACATTCTCTTTATCTCACCCACACACAGACAGGGTGCGGTTCCTGTCTGTCTGGGTGCACACTTAACTTGTACTCTCTGTTCTTAGAACTCAGCACAACAACATTTACCTTGAACTCTCTGTTCTTAGAACTCAACACAACAATAGCACAATAGCACACAAAGAGCACAACAGCACACAATAGCACAATAGCACACAAAGAGCACAACAGCACACAATAGCACAATAGCACACAAAGAGCACAACAATATTTCTGCTTACACAAATTGTTATACAATGATAATAAGAATTTCCTGACAGTAACGTAAACGTTTCTTCAGTTAGGAGCAGTAGCCTACTGTTTTTTTTTTTTTTTGCATTCATTTTCATTGGCAAGCTAGCCTAATATGCATGAATACCTATAAGATTTGAGGGAGCTGCAGCAGCACCAGCACGGTCATATTAACACAGCAGGCACTAGCCCAGTGAAGGATCGTGTAAACCCCATCCCCAGAAACCAGTTTCAAACCAAGCTTGCGCTGATATGATGCATGATCACTGATCAAATTGCTATTTTCTGACAGGATGAGCACAACCATGCAGGTTCTCTGAATCTCTTTAGCCTAGCATCTTAATGCTGTATTCACAGCACGGTGAATGACAAACGGTGACAAAATGCTGTTGTTTATGAGTTCATAGCCTGGTTATTGTTCAAGGACTATATCACGTTTTATATGTTATTATGATCACTCGCATCGCATTACCATGTGGTTACTGTGTAGGTAATGCTACGGTTAACTTAACATGCCCACCATTACACTGGAGAGATGTTAGAAAACTTTTAAACTTTTTTTTTATTCTCCCGAGACGCTACTTAAGGTAGTTCGCTCATTATCTCAGATCAGTGAAGAACAACCAGAGAAAACGTTGGGGAGAAAACTCAAACAAGTTATAATGTTAGACTTGGACTAGCTGTGTTACAGTTTCTCGTTGCAAAATTAAAATCTCATGCGTTTTTGTAGGCTACACGCAGTCTCAAAAACACTGTTTAGCCTACAGCTCTTGAGTCACGTACTAGGTCATTTTTTATAACGATAATTTAGATAGGCCTAGGTTACACTTATGGGGTGGGTGCTATTGCGTTTTCTAAAGAATATCCCGTCTTGGTTTTGTACAGAAATTAATATTAAGTGACACATACGTAAAAGGGAAAAAAGGTCACCTTCCGATATCTAGCAGGCTACGGTCTGGAATTTAAAGCAACACCAAAGAGTTTTTTGTACCTTAAAATAATGTTTCCAAAATCGTTTCAGTGGTTCATCAACTCGTAATAGGGTGAACGGCACTTTCTGCATTCACTTCTCGGCCCTCTATCGGCTATAACCGCACGCACTATGTAAGTTTGCTGGATCGGGTAACGGATCTGTAGTTCGATGGAATGAGACATGAGAAACTACAAATTTGACTTGCATCTGATGTCGCAATACATCCTTTCATAAAATCATGCAACATATTCTACATTGTCTGTGGACATTGTTATTTGCAAAGCTGGTGCTGAACAAATAGTGCGTGCGACAGAGGAAAAGTTCTTTGGTGTTGCTTTAATTTAATATTGTTGTAATGGTAGGATAACTACATAGTTTACACAATAATTGCACTGTGTTATAAATATTGTATATCAATGCATTTATTGACTGTCAATTACCCAAAATCGTGGCTCTGTCTATCATTGAACAGCAGCCTATTTCTAATCCATTGTCAATCACTTCCGGGAACTATTTGAAGTTTACATGAACCACGTGACCGTGATCGAATTTTGAACACCCATTGTCGCAACTCTACCTTCTGGCTCTGTTAAAACCTGTCTTTTACTGTCTATGGAGAAAAAAAACTTGACAGAAGAAGACTTGTTTGGTTACCATAACGACGATGGAGCAGAGCGCCTGTCAGCTTGCCTGGCTTTGAGTTAAGTGAGACACCACGACTTGGAGTCAACTTCAACCGATGTTAAGCCACAATCCACAGATTCTTTAATATTATATTTAACGGTTACTTTACCATCTATGGTGTAGAACCCAAAGTATTTCTAGACACCACATTTTAGATGAGTTGGGCACGTAGTCTAATTGTCCGCTCAGGCTGGCCGTTCTGTGCGTTATCTTTCATTGTCGAAACAGGGTGGCTGCATGGGCTTATTGTGATTACTGACTATTATATTGGCTTGATTTGGTCATGAGCCCTGGATCATAGAGCACTGAATGAGATGGCAAACAATAAAATAAAACTAATCATAGACTGTAGAAATGCGCTACACAGCACTAAAAACCGAATAGTTTATTTATAGTTCGACTACGGATATTTCACGTCATGTTCGAATAAAACGTGACAACCCCTGCATAGAGAGCTGACATGACTTTGGATTAAATGCATCTTTTAAAAATGAGCGTAGCCTAGCACCTATTACTGAACAATGCTGAAATCAAATCGGAAAGGTGTAACACTTGTTGATCGAGATGCATTCTCGCCTGTTCCGTGCGTTATCAATAGTGATTATAATAATAAAGGGAATGTAGCCTACCTCTCCCAGGTGCAATCATTATCACCTAGGCCTACTCCTGTCCTGAACAATGCTGAACTCAAATCTCGAAACTCGCCTGTCAACACCGGACAATATGCGTTATCATAATAATAATTGAAGAATAACCTAGGCTACCTCTCGCTCTAAATACACCCATTATCACAGTTAGACAATATACATTATGAACACAAAGAGTTACTTCAAAACTTTTATTGACACGTCATAATTGCAGGTTTTTGGTTCATACATTTTGGTATGAGGCAGGTGTGAAGACTCAATACAAATTTAATTGAGGACATCTGTACGCACATAACTCTTTCTTACCATGACACTGCTGAGTTTAGAAAAATGTCTTTAGGCCAACTTTAAATCGCACAAATGTTACTGCCCTCGCACCACCGAGCCACATAGCCTAATATGCAAGTAGTCTAAGCTAGTCTCTCAGCTATACCAACAGGTGTGCTGTGTGTGTTCTGGTGGATGATAAATGGAGCGATGCGATGGGCCAATTTATCAAACTTCCCAGCAGACAGGCGAACGTACTCGTGGTGCTTTTTCCTTCATTATGCTGCTTTCGAGATGTCTCGTAAATCCGCCGCCCGAGTTGGAAAGTGTAAATTACCCAGCTTTCTTGCGGCATTTTGGGCAGGCACGCCCACTTTACCTGGGAGTACTTGAGGGTACCCCGAGGTGGACGTACGACCTTATGCTGCTTTCGAGATGTCTCGTAAATCATCGTACACTCACCCTTACAACATGTACCAATGAGTGGCTTTAGGAACGCCTTTCTCTCAAGCCACGAGGGGCATTAGCAGGAGGCTAGTCATTGTTATTGTTTTGTGCTACATGTAGCCTCCAGCTAAACTGCTGGAAAACAAATTGTTACATTGTATTGCAGGCACAGAAAGACCGTGAATACATCATCTCATCTTAACTATGGGCACAGCCATGTTTGTTGTAAGGTCGTACGTCCACCTCGGGGTACCCTCAAGTACTCTGCAAGAAAGCTGGGTAATTTACACTTTCCATTCCGGATTTACGAGACATTTACAAGACATCTCGAAAGCAGCATTACAACAAACATGGCTGCGCCATAGTTGAGATGAGATGACATGTATTTTTTTTTTTTATATGTACTGTGTTGGTCATGTTAAAGTTGATGTAATGCTCTTACACACTAGATTACATTGCTGCTTCAATCCGGTCACCAATTCAGGCATTGCACGGTCTTGCTGTGCCTGCAATACAATGTAACAATTTGTTTTCCAGGCACTGAGGTCGTACGTCCACCTCGGGGTACCCTCAAGTACTCTGCAAGAAAGCTGGGTAATTTACACTTTCCATTCCGGATTTACGAGACATTTACAAGACATCTCGAAAGCAGCATTACAACAAACATGGCTGCACCATAGTTGAGATGAGATGACATGTATTTTTTTTTTGCATTTGTACTGTGTTGGTCATGTTAAAGTTGATGTAATGCTCTTACACACTAGATTACATTGCTGCTTCAATCCGGTCACCAATTCAGGCATTGCACGGTCTTGCTGTGCCTGCAATTCAATGTAACAATTTGTTTTCCAGGCACTCATTGGTACATGTTGTACGGGTGAGTGTACGATGATTTACCAGACTACTGGAAAGCAGCATTAGCTCTTCCTTTGTTCAGTGCTCGCACATCCCACGTTCTTCTTTTCTTCAGGCGTTTCAGGCTTCTTTGGTGGTTGTGTCCTACTTTCAGGCTCGACGTACCGCCCCCAGTTGGTGGGGCAGAGTATCACAGTTAATCCGTAGTGCGCAGGCGCTAACCTTAACGATTTAACGCGCATTCAAGACAGCAGAAGTTGGAGTATGCTTCACGTCCACGGCAAAAATGATGCACGTCTTGGACACGCGCAGGACCGTACCTGAGCCTTTAGCCTAGAAATCTAGATGCACCCTAACGGCGGCAAATTAATTTGCTCAGCCTGTACGTCTAGTAGCAAACCATAGGGATTTCCATTGGCTGACGCCGTGGACGTCATCCAATCACAGCGCTCTATTTTGTTAGAGAGTCTTAAGGCGGGCTTAACAGACTGACGACAGTCCTGCGACGGTGAACAACAAGGAAGGTGGCTATGGCGAACGAAGAGCGGTTGTTTGAATCGGCATTGGCGTCAACTTTGAAGGAGTTGGACTTGTGCTTTTCTTTGAAAGTTGAGCAACACAATGCACTTAAGTCATTCCTTTCGAAGAAGGATGTATTTGCCGTTTTGCCAACTGGACACGGATATGGTCGTAGCGCTGGCCTATTGCATGCCTAGGCAGTTTGAAAGACAATTCTCTGCCCGCCCCTTGGATTAAGCGAGGTGAATGGGTCGATTCCAGACTATACATTTCAATGATATAGGATGGCCCGCCAGGCTATCTCCGTGTGAGAGACTTGAAAGACTGTCAGCTGACCATCGAGTGTATGATCTGATCGCTTTTGTGTTTACCCTCAATGCATTCCGGTCATTCCTGTCTCTCCTTGCCCCTCGTAGCCATCCTCAGGCGGCGACTATTCCCCGTTTCCAGCATTTTATGCCAACTATAGGCCTACTCTAATTCTCTGTTGTTCGTCCATGGAACCACTGGTCACTGCCAGTTTACTTCCTCTCACTGTCCTGCCATCTTGCCACTGAAACTATGCACCCAGATATGCGCAGCAACCTATGCAATTTTTAGTATGCTTTTTGTAATCTGTCTCTTCAAATGAGCCAATGCGCTGCTGTGACTCACGAAGCGGCCTGTTTGATGTGGTTTTATATAATTACATGGTCTGTGCGTGGCTGTGATGTTTGGTTGGTAATAACTCTCACACCTAACCTGGAATCACACACCCATCGATCTAGGCTACTGTTTGTTCAGTCATGATGGAAGTCTATAAGAAGTGTGAAAACTTAGTAGAACAACAAAAAAAAAATTGAGCATATGCTTGGATGGATCTGATCTACATGTAACTGTTCCTTCCAGAGCTGGATTCCCAAGATCATTAAGAAGAGAGTGTGTACAGCATTTGTGGAGGACTCCTTCAGGTACAACCTGTCATTCCTGCTAAATCTGACATTTGCTCAGTGCTTTAGACATAAGATCCATATCAAACCAATTAGAGCCTTCTGACCATAAACCATTGCTACACTTCGTAATTGCAGGGCTTGTTGTTGTTATAGTTGTATATAGTTGTATATAGTTGTATATTGTTGTATATTGTTGTATAACAGTAGTAATAGTAATGGTTGTTTTTTGCTGGTGTTTGTTATCATTGTTGTCCTTAAGACATGATGCTAAAAGACAAGTGTGATGTATTTCAATGGAGCCACAGTCACATCATTAATCCTATAGGCTTAGTACAGTCTTTATAAACTCCTAGTCTTTCTCTCCCTTTCTTCCTTTTCCCACAGCAATGGGGCTCTTTGTCAGTGTGGAGGGGTGCGAGAGATGCACAGCTCCATCGCCACAGGGGACTGTTTTGGGGCTGCCATCGTGAGCCAGTGGGACAGCGCCCAGCATTCCTCTGAATACCCCACAGATGCTTTTGGGGAGCTGGAGTTTGCTGGGGCGGGTAGAAGACACAGTCATGTGGGTACCCCCAGACCTCCAGCGCTTCCTCCTCCTGACCCAGCTTAGCCCTTTTACCCAGTCAGATCACAATCTCAATCCCTTTCTATGCTTCACGTCACTCAGTTATTCATACATCATTTCTGTATTCTTTTTCATTCTTTTCAGTCTCTTTGTATTCATGGGTCAGTGGCTAGTAGCTAAAGATGCAGAAGTCTCAATTTAGGCAACTCAAACATAAATCAGCATACTATGTCACATACATACAGAACATGCATGCCTTGGCTTCTGGTTTGTCTTCTTGCACTTGCCAATCTCCAACTTCCAAATCCTCGTGCTCTCTGGCTAAATTGAATTTGGTGTGACTTGATATGGATCTTTACCACATTTTTTCTTTTAGATCAGCTATTTGATTATTTGGTTCTTAACCTTAATTCATTTAAGTAAGTCATTTTAAATAACAGATCTTCCATATTTATATATATATATATATATATATATATATATATATATATATATATATATATATATATATATATATATATATATATATATACACAAAGCTAAACATGATTACATTGTTAACAACCACTTTTATTAATGTTCAGTCTCCATGGATATGAATTTGAGTTTTGTACCGGTATCTCTCTTACTTTTGCCTTCTGTCCTGTTTTGATGACCTCAAAGCAATACAGTGTTCCTCCAGTCAGCCTATTTAAGAGATTAATAGGGATCACACGTATTTATCATTCATGTGATCTCTCACTGACTATGAAAGGCTCTTATTATGCGTTGTGTGCTTATATATAAAACTAATTACAGTGGGGACAGCCGGGGTCTAACACCATTATTTCTGGTCTCCTCTCAGTAGAACTGCACCAGCTGACATGCAGTGTAATGCCGACTTTATCTCTACGGATCAAGTGTGTAATGAAGGACATGTTGTGGGGGATTTATTTATGTCTGCTCTCCCCTCCTGTGCCATTCCCAGTTCCTGCGCCTGTCCTGTCACACGCCCCCTCAGATAGTCTACACGCTGATGACAGCCCACTGGGGGATCCCCGCTCCCAACCTGGTGGTGTCGGTGGTGGGGGGCGAGGGCAGCGAGGTGCTCAAGCCCTGGGTCAGGGAGGTGCTCCGGCAGGGCCTTGTGCGTGCCGCACAGAGCACAGGTAACCTCCTCAGCAGGACTGCCTTTCATTTAACCATAGTACACACTGCCTCCTAAACAAGCCCTGAGCTGGGAAATCTACCATCATGTTGTTGAGTTTGTTATCAAAATCCTCTGTTGCAACAAATCCAGTTTTATCAGATGACAGGCATCCCGGTAAACAAGATGAACAGAGCAGGGCAGGACAGCTCTATTTGAATCCTGTCTGTGTGTGACATTTGGATATATTCCTGAGATCTATCATCCTGCTGAGTTTACTGAAAAATACCTCTGATGCAACAAATATAGTTCAGTCAACTAAAAGCCATTAGGTGAGACTGAAAGAGTTATGTAGGGCAGATTTGCTTGAATTCTGTCTGTTTGCCAACTTTGACATGGGGCCAGTTCAAACAGTGTTTCTATCACTAGAGGAATCTTGTCTCTGAGCCCCATGTCCCACAAGTATTCTGTGTAAATATAGTTTGGTGTAATCATAACACACTGCATTGTACACATCCTCTTAATTCCTCTGCTCTCTCTCTTTCTCTCTCTCTCTCTCTGTTCTTTCTCTCTATCTTCTAGGCGCGTGGATATTGACAGGCGGCCTGAAAGAAGGTGTAGGTCGCTGTCTTGGGGAGGCAGTGAGGGATCATGGAACGGCAGCCTCCTCAGTATCCCAGAACAAGATCATTGCAGTAGGCGTGGCGCCCTGGGGCCTGGTACACAACCGCCAGCAGCTTGTAAATCCACAGGTGATGACACTGTCTACACCGTCAGAATGCTCCCTTCATGCATGAGCATGTATATATCAGCTTTCACACATATGCAGACACTTATACTTTCAGTCATATTAACAGTTTAAAAATAAAGAATAATTAGTAAGCAAAACAAAGGCAAAAGTAGTAAAAAAAAAGTAATAAAAGACAAAGTAGAATAATTATCGAGGCAGATTCAGAATTTGTAACACAGAAAAGCCGCCTGAGAACAGTTTGGTCTTTCTCACACACAAACCACACACATTATTCACCATGTTCACAACTGTAGGTTTTACCAGGTTTTTCACCACCTGACATGTACACTAATTGACATTCAAATTGGCTTTAATTTCAAGCATACTGTATGTACTTGATACATAGCTTTTGGTTGACGTTTGTGTCCAGTCTCTCTTCATGCATGAGCATTTTTTTTACTTTCTCTCTGACACACACACACACTTTTCTCAGGACATTCAAATTGTTTCCCTGTATGTACTTGATACATAGCTTGATTATGTTCAGAATACTTCATGTGATTCGCAATGTCTGGATAATAACTACCAGGCCTTTCTCCTGGTGGATGATGGGAGTGTAGGCCGCAGAGGAGGGGAGGAGGGGTTCAGAGCTAACTTCGAGGACTACATATCCCATCAGCGCACTGGGATCTGGGGTAAGAGTCTTGATAGAGGAGAGGTTAAAATGATTGTATGAAGTAGAGACTCGCTGGTCTGACTGATAAGTTAGGGTAAGCTGCCCTCTGTTGGGCATAGTTATTCTTGCACTTTTCATGTTTGTGATTGATCATGCCGCAGTGGTTTAACAAATTGTAGAAATTCAAAATAGAACCTAGTGTAAAGTAGCCTATTTTTTCCAAGTGCAACATAATTTTTAGATCTCAGGTATACAAAAGATCAGCATTCTTAGGTACATTAGTGATATTTATGAATGATCTGGTGAGATTACACAAATAAACAAAATCAAATAGTGAGGAGACCTGTACCTCTGTGATGAGAAGCTTGTGAGTCTGATGATGTGATTTCCACAGGCAGTGGCAGTATTGAGATTCCAGTCTTGTGTATGTTAATATCTGGAGAGGCTTCCATGCTAGAGGTATTTCCACTTTCCACTTTCCCTGAACCATTGTACCTTTCCCTCTGTATTATGATTAATTTCCTCTTATGTTTTACATAAGAAACATACTGTATGTGTTATTTGTGTAATTGTTTAAAATAATTCAATGAAATAATACATTTTAATTGAAAGAATGGTCAGGATTATCACAGGGCTTTCCAAAACTAGTCCTGATTACCAAGTGCACTCGGGTGGAAATCACCCTGACAGCTAAATGAAGTTCCCCTTGATTAGCACGTAGGGTACAGTATATTCAAGGTAATACCGCACTCAGCTTTGGGACGGACTTCACTCTGCCTTGCGGAAACAGGTTCTGACGTAGCCCACCCATGGATTCGTTTACAGGTGTACTCACATGGAACTCACATTTATATGAAGCGTTCGTGACATGCCACATTAATTGACTGACCCTCGACAAGGGGGCATCGGTGCTCACTTGGCATTGGAGGGTTTATAACACACTATAACTCAACAGTAATTGGTTTCGGATGGCCCTTAATGTGGCAGAACCTCCTTGTGAACACGCAAACGGAGTGCAAGTGGCTAGGGAGAGGGCGAAGTAACTAGTTTCGGAAAGGCCCACAGTCTCAGTCAAGTTGCTGGTATGGTTTTCAGAGTATATATTCACATTGAGGGAATGTACAGCTAAATGTACATCATTCTGCTCAGATATATACTTCGATGTGAACCTCACAGACATGTCTCTACTGCACAGAGAGTAGATCTGTCCCTGCGTAAGGCCACGCCGTGGCTGGTTCTTAAGGGTTCTGGTCCTGCGGCCGACCTCATCTGTGAACTCCTGGATGAGCTGTCAGTGATGCCCAAGAACCCCAAGAAACCTGCCGGCAGGGAGGTCCCAGAGGGCCCAAACATGGAGCAGAGAGAGCACGTGCGAGAGCGGATACGAGACTCCTTCCCCGCCGAAAAAGACCTGGAGAAACTAGTGGACCGGGTGAGCAGAGCACACCCTGCACTGTGACTGTGTATGCAGCACCGGCTGGCTGCTTGCATCCTTGTACTTGCCTGACTACATTTTTATGGACTTTCTCAGAACCATTTTGTCTCTCATCAGTGTCCTCTTCTCCCACCCCCTCTCTCTCTCTAGGCTCTCAGCATTTTCCAGAACAAGGACCTGATTACTGTGTTCAACGAGGGATATGAAGGGGCAGATGACTTTGACACAGTCTTGCTGAAGGCCTTAGTTCGAGGTCAGACAAAACGCAGTATTAGA
The DNA here is from genome assembly GCF_017589495.1 of Alosa alosa. Lineage (NCBI taxonomy): Eukaryota > Metazoa > Chordata > Actinopteri > Clupeiformes > Clupeidae > Alosa > Alosa alosa. Next base: position 20,861,176 of record NC_063194.1, read on the forward strand.
GGAAACCATTTAAAGCTTAGTGACTAAAAATGTTAGGAGGGAGAAGACAATGGAAATAACACAGCAGGAAGCCAGCAGCAAGCAAGATCTGTCTCTCTTACTGATCCACTTGCTTTATCATCAGTGATCAAACCTCACAAATAATCTGCCCAAATGTGTTTGTGACATTGGTATTCAGCCAGCAAACGTATGTCCAGCGACGCCAGTGAGAACATTGAGGAACTGAAGCTGGCCGTGGCCTGGAACAGGGTGGACATTGCCAAAAGCGAGCTCTTTAACGGCGACATCCAGTGGCGGGTGAGTGTATAACCACCATATCCTTTACTCACAGCCATTACATCCAGCTCCTAGTCAAATGCTTTTACTGATCTCTTCTCCTGCCTCCACTCTTCAGTACGAAGACCTGGAGGACTCCATGACGGACGCCCTGGTCAACAACAAGCCCCAGTTTGTGCGTCTCTTCACAGAGAACGGCCTGAACATCCTGGACTACCTGACCAACCGGCGCCTGGAGAGCCTGTACCAATCGCTGTCAGACAGCTCGCTGGCCTACACCCTGCTGCAGCGCAAGCTCACTGAGCGGCAGGGTGTGGCCGTCAACCTGGGCACCACGTTCACCCCTGATGCCAACACCCCCCTCAAGAGCCCCATCAGCCCCCTCAGCAACCCCTGCGCCGCCAGAGAGCTCAGCCTCTACGAGGTGAGAGGTCATCAGGCACACCTCACAGAGGATAGGAAACAGCTGTCTGACAACAGTTGCCTCTTGCATTAATATATGGCCATTTTAAAGCAATGATAAGCTATATGTTTGCATGAAAAAGAGTGATTGACACCTTGCTGGTGTGATCAGAGCAGCTCTGGGTATGAGATGTGGATTGGGCAGGGACATGGCTGTCCTGACTGCCATTAAGGGGTGTACACACCTGTTGTGTGTCTATGTATGATTATGAGTTTGTGTTAGGTTATGATGAGTGATGTGACCTTTATTACTACACCAGGGGCATAATTGAAATGTTCTGTTTGTGAAGCGTAAGAATAGTTTTAGAGGAGTGGTCTGTTTTTAAAAAAAATGTGGCACTGCTCTCTCGTCTGGTGGAGCCAGTTTCGTTGATTATAGTGGAAGCTAGTTGTTACATCATACACTCTGTGTGTTGTGCGGAATGTCATGCATCCGGTTGTCAGAGAAAAGAGCAATGATTTGGCGGGTTACCACCATACATTATTTTGCACAGGTGTATTTGACTTATTTATGTTATTTCAGGTGTCACGAGTATTGTGGGACCTCCTGGGAGATGTCTGTCAGCCCTTCTATTTTGGTCCTCTGGGTTTGGATTATGGTTCTAGCACAAGAAAAGCACTGAAGGTATGGCCCATGCTTATCAACAGCATCTACAGACAGCTGAAACATCTGGAACAAAGACTAATGTTCATGCCTAGGGACTTAAAATACAAGAGTTTGTGCGCAGCAGGGCAGTACTGGAATAACCAGACAATTATGGGTTTTTTTCCACTTCACTGAAGACTTGGCACATGTTATCTCTTTCACGTGCCAGTAAAGTGAACTTATTACTTGATATTTGGCTTTTGAGTATGTTTGTCTGACTGTCTTCCTCTCTCTGTTTCCCTTGTCTGCCTTTATTCCTCTTTGTCTGTCTTCTCTCTTTCAGCAAGTGAATAAGCTGTTGCTGGGGGCGTGTTCGTACAAAGACCAGCACTGCCTCTCACCCTGGGCCTCGCTCTTCATCTGGGCGGTGCTGCAGAACCGCAGTGAGATGGCCATCTTCTTCTGGGAGATGGTACAAGGCCCCATGTCCTCCTCTCACACCAGTGGCTCAGTCCCAATGCCCTCTAATGTGTGATTTTTATTCAGTCATTCTATCTATTGTTTTCCTCAACTTCCTTTTCTCTCTCTCTCTCTCTCTCTCTCTCTTAGGCAGGAGAGTCTGTCCTCAGTGCTCTCAGTGGTTGTAAGATCTTGAGAGAGCTGTCTAAGATGGAGAAGGAGACCGACATCAAGCTGGCCATGAAGGAGCTGGCCCAGCGCTTTGAGAACCTGGCGCATGGTACTTTGTACACTATAAACATTTTTTAATGTTATAAATATATTATAGCACCTTCATTGTTATGACAAGAAAATAATAGCAGATATTGGATAGGATATGCTGGGTCTTGTCTATTGTAACAAATAGGTCAGGTAGCAGGAGTAGAACAGAACTGAAGTGTGTGTGTCTGTGTGTGTGTGTGTGTGTGTCTGTGTGTGTGTGTGTGTGTGTGTGTGTGTGTGTGTTTCACAGATGTGTTTAGCGAGTGCTATAAGAGTAATGAGACTCGCTCCTACTCGCTGCTCATCAGGAAGTCTCATGTATGGGTAGGTGGCACCTGTCTGCAGATGGCCACTGCAGCTGATGCCCGACTCTTCTTCAGCCATGACGGTGTTCAGGTGAAGCTCCATACAACAACCCCCCTACCCTAACCTAACACTCTCTCTCTCTCACACACACACACACATACACATACACATACACACACACACACACACACACACACACACACACACACATACACATACACATACACACATGGGCGTCTCATCTGTTCCAGTAACATTGTGTGCCTCCTTCAATGCTTTATTCTCCCCATGCTTCCAATACCCCAGTATTACTGTAAGACCACTAAATCTGTCAGCCTGAACCTCTGATTCCTCTCTAGCCCCTCACCCATCTCCATCTCCATCCCATCCCTCACTATAGATGTTAGACTTGTCTATTCTGTCCGACCCTGTTAAAAAAATCGTTCTCTCTCTCTCACTCTGTCAGTCACTGCTCTACCAGATCTGGTGGGGGACATGGAGAGCAGCACGGAGGTGTGGAAGCTCGTCCTCACCTTTTTCTTTCCTCCCCTCATCTACTCCAACCTCATCAGCTTCAGGTGTGTCCCATCATCGGTCATCACTATTTGTAGGCTTCATCTCTCTCTCTCTCTCCTGTCCACTCAGCGGTGTTGCTTCTCAGTGTCTTGAAGACAGATGTTTGTTTTCCTTCAGAGAGCAGGAGACAGATGAGGAGAAGACAGAGGAGCTTTTTCATACCAGGGACAGTGTGGATGGAGGAGACGGCACTGTGTTTTCCCTTGCTGACATCCTGCACACGTAAGAACAAACACACATACGCACACACACACACACACACACACACACACACACACACACACACACACACACACACACACACACACACACAGACACACACACACACACACATTTTCAAACAAACACATACAATGTAACAACAACAGAGCTTGAGAGCATGAGTAGGAAAACCATTGTCAGCTGGATATTTCTCATCGAAAAACTCACATTTGTCAGCTGAGTTTATACACAGTTATGTGTGTTTATGTATGTGTGCTTCATAGAGATCCAGGGTAACCGTGTTTATTTACAGTAAGCAATACGCCCCGAGAGGCCGTAGGTTAGACTCTGCTAGTGCGTGGTGCCTAATAACGCCCCTTAGCTGTTGTATAATCAGTGTAACCCACAGACTCACGTGGCTTATTGCTTTTCTAAAATTATTACTCTACATACCTTGCAAAGTTTCATAAAGTAAAGGCACAGCAACAAGAAATCATAGATTTATTCATGGAATCATAGATTTATTCATTCATTTATGATTTATTCATAGATAACAATTTTTCCGCCAAGAAATAGATTTCCTCTATCGTCAAATGCGGTCAAGGTGTATGTTTGTGCCCGTTATACAACGGCATCGAACACAATTCAGCCATTCACAATCAAGGACCGGAACTATCAGTTTTAGAATGTAATATAAAGTATTTCATATGGTGTCTGTGTGTTTTACAGGAATGAAGATACAGAGGAATACAATGCTTTAAGGAACAAATCCAATGGTGTGTAGGTGTCTGATATGGCTGCACAATTAACGCAGTTGCAATATGAACCAACGCAATTACCTAATCGCAAAAGCTACAAATAATCTTGCACAGTTAATTTTGTCACATTGATGACATTTATATTCATGTCATCCTCCATGACTGTGCCACTTCTGGTTGGTGGGTATGCGTAGTGCGTGAGGGGCACAAAAATTCTGATTGGTGAGCTTCACAGTTGGTCGGGGGTGCTGTGCTTCTTGGGCACTGGGCGTGCTCACCAATCAGGGCTGGCACAAATTAAAGACATATTTGGAATATTGAACTGAATCAATTCATTGACATTCAAAAATGATATTGCGAATCGCAATCACAATATCTGTCAGAAAATTCACAATTAGATATTTTTCCCAAATCGTGCAGCCCTAGTGTCTGATGTGTCCCTCCCTTTGACCTTTTGACCTCTCAAAGATGTCTAACTTCTCCCTGTGGTTTGTTTTGACACCACAGGATCCTCCCCTTCCAGCCAAAAACGCCCCTTTGTGTTCCACAGATGGCGGCAGTTCTGGTTCTCACCTGTTACCTCATTCCTCGGCAACGTCCTGATGTACTTCCTCTTCCTCTTCCTTTTTGCCTACATTCTATTGGTTGACTTCAAACCACCACCTAAAGGCCCCAACACAGCAGAATATGTGTTGTATTTTTGGGTGTTCACTTTGGTTTGTGAGGAGATACGACAGGTACACATACACACAAAAACACACACATACATTTGTGGGACACATAATCATATGTGACACACATAGTCATATCAATACACACACAAACTAATGTTTAATTTTCTCTCAGTCTTTCAATGTAGGAACCACTACTGTATTCCAGAGGATCCGGTTGTACATACAGGACATCTGGAATAAGTGTGACTTAACCGCCATCCTTCTGTTCTGTTTGGGCCTCTTGTGCAGGTGTGTGTGTGTATGTGTGCACTTGGATGAGCTGTCCCTACATTTTAACACATGTCAGACCATATTTAGTATCTGTGTTTTTGTTAATGTATATGTGTATGTGTATGTATTATGTGTCTTATTAAGGTCATTTTTTTCTGTGTGTATTGTAGAATGTTCCCATGGTCATATAGATTTGGGCGTTCTATGATGTGTCTGGACTATATGGTTTTCACTTTGAGGCTCATCCACATTTTTGCCATTCATAAACAACTGGGGCCTAAGATCATCATTGTTGGGAAAATGGTGAGAAAATTAGTTGTTGATAATGATCTTAATGAGACCAGCTGTCTCTAAGGGATATTAGTAATATAATATAAAATAAATCATATGAAATTAGTGGGTTGAAATGCAAAGATTCTCTTACTTTATGTCATTGTGTTTTTTTTTTTTTTTTTATTTGTATAATTTTGAAAAGGATGTTGTCACCTTACATTATAGTTAGAATCTAGATGATGACGGAGGCATATGATCCATGTTTGTGTGGAGCGTTCGGTCCTCTACTATCTGTGACAAGTCATTTACAGGGTGACTCTCCTCACAGTGTTGCATGTCAACACTCTAAGACCCCTGTTCTTTCTATTGCTTTCTTTCACAGGTGAAGGATATCTTTTTCTTCCTGTTCTTCCTGGGGGTGTGGCTTATGGCGTATGGAGTAGCCAATCAAGCACTTATATACTCCTATGACTCCCGTCCTGATTGGATATTTCGTCGGGTTTTCTACAGACCATACATGCATATTTATGGACAGGTACCACTGAATGAAATAGATGGTGAGTGAACACAGCTGTTATAGAAATTCATCACATCATAGAAATATCCATTCTAGCAGGATCCCATTCTAACAGGAACATGCATAAAATCAATGCCTAGTTTAGATGAAAGAGTGTTCTCGAATAAACAAACGTAGAATTACACATCTTCTTCCTCACCTTAATATTTCCTCTTCTCCACTCTCATAATCTCATGATTCTCTTTCTCTCTCTGTCTCTCTCCACCTCCTTCTGTCCAGCTGACAAGCGTGATAATGTGACGTGCACTATGAATGTCACTCTAATTAATGAGGGCATGGAGCCGTGCCCGCAGATTGAAGAAAACTGGCTGGTGCTCATCCTGCTGTCCATCTATCTGCTGGTCACCAACATCCTTCTGCTCAACCTGCTCATTGCTATGTTCAGGTACCACATGCACACAGCACATTCACCCATTCCCGGTCTATGGGTTCCTGAGCCTGGGAATACCTCAGGGTCTCTATTAGAAATTAAGAACTAGGATGTGTTATCCTAGTTGAGTGGAACCTGCTGGGTGTAATTGTGACCACAGGATATTCAAATTAAATATGATTAAAATATTCAATATTTTTGAGGCCCAGTAAGAATGTGCATAGATCCATCCATGCTCAGCATCAGCCATATCAGTGATACATTACATCCATCTTTACACTGTGGTGTGTGTGTGTGTGTGTGTGTGTGTGTGTGTGTGTGTGTGTGTGTGTGTGTGTGTGTGTGTGCGAATTACAGCTACACCTTCAGCAAAGTCCAGGAGCACAGCGACATCCACTGGAAGTTCCAGCGGTACAACCTGATAGTGGAGTACCACTCTCGGCCCTGCTTGGCCCCACCCTTCATCATCCTCTCCCACCTGCACCTCTTCATCAAGAGGAACATCCGCAGGGTGCCCTCTGTCAAAATGACACACTTCGGTAAGACATTAACTGCTCTGGGCTAATGTGAGGTAACTCAAAGGTGTCCATTTTGAGATCACAATCTGCCGCATGCCCATGTCATATGAACACTTTATACACTTGATATAATAGTTGTGGTATTAAATAATGCTGGCTATCAAAATGGAACATTAACAAAGGAAAGTGTAGTGTTGTGGTCTAAATTGAAATTGCATTTATGTTTAATAATCTCTATCTCTGTCTCTCTCTCTCTCTCTCTCTCTCTCTCTCTCCTTAAAGTTCTAGAGATCAGGGGCAGGAAGGCGAGCCAGCTCAACACGTGGGAGTCCATTCAGAAAGAAAACCTTCTGTCCATCCAGAATAAGAAGCAGCGTGAGAGCGACACAGAACGACTCAAGCGCACATCCTGCAAGTCAGTGACTCGTTCCTACTCACTCCCTGTGTTCGTATACAGTGGGCAGCGGTGGCTCAGGAGGTAGAGGAGTCATTGGGCAACCAGCATGTTGCCAGCTCGAGCCCGGCTCCTCCTAATCTGAAGTGTCCTTTAGCAAGACACTGGACTCCAAACTGCCCCCAATGTGCAGGTTGGCACCTTGCATGGCTGCCTCTGCCATCGGTATATGAGTGTGTGACTGAATGGGTTTCATGTACATGTAAAAGTATATTATTATATAGTTTATGAGTATATTATTATATAGTTTTCCTTTTATATAGATTTGCACCCATTTTTTTTTTACCCATTCCAAAGCCAGGGCAGCTCATTTTGTCTCTAGTGTATGATGTATCATGTGGGCGGTGGAATGAGGCTCCGGGTGACCCGGCCCCTCCGGCGTGCCTCGCTTCATGTGTGTGGGAGTTACCCTGCTCAGGGACTGACGAGCTCCCTTTCCCTCTCTGTGTCGTCTGCTTGCAGGGTGGATAGTGTGCTCAAGCAAATGGTGGAGATCCGAGACCACGACCGCAGGCTGAGAATGCTGGAGTCAGAGGTTAGTTTAGGGTGTGCGCCCCTCTCTCAGCCCCATGTGATACCCAACCACACGTGGCTTAGGTTCCACTGACCTCAACTGGGGGATCAGTCTGACTGTCTTGTATGTGGTGTGTGGTGTGTGTGTGTGTGTGTGTGTGTGTGTGTGTGTGTGTGTGTGAGAGATGATGGCTGTCTCTTCATTTGGAGATGCAGCTGTTTTAAGTGCGGGCTCAGCACAGACCAGAGACGATCCATCAAGTTCACACTCATATACTCTCTCTCTCTCTCTCTCTCTCTCTATCTCAGGTGGAGTACTGCTCCAGCGTCCTCTCATGGATGGCGGATTCACTGTCCCAGAGTAACCTGATAAAACCACCTCGCCCTCCTCCCACACGAAGAGGTATGGTCTCTTCCCACCCCCCCACCCCCCTTCTCTCTCTCCCATACACACACTCTCTCTCTCTCTCTCTCTCTCTCTCTGTCCCTCCTTCTATCTCTATGGCATAACTAGGTTCTTCCTAATATAGCTCATATGTATTTATGTAGTGCTGAATTGGTGGGTGCTTGGGATCAAGAGCTGCATCGTGCTTATAGCAGCTCATTAAAAGCATTCTGCTCCAACAACCTCACATATACATGGAACCTCTCCCAAATGCACTGTAAGTTAATCATTTAAATGTTGAAATGCACAGGTAGGGACCACATAGAATGAAACATATTTCACTCAATTACCAAAAATACACCTGCGGTTTGGAGTAACGATTGAGATATGTTGGCCACCGATATATATTTGAAGGCAGGGGCAGTATTTATTGTCTTATAAATCTTTCTAATAAACAGAATGGTATGCCTGTGGGATCAGTGTGCAGAGTGTAGAGTTCCTAGGGAGCACTCATAGTGTAAGCGCGATCACCCTCCCCGCACTGCGGGTCTGCTTAGGAGGTAAACAGGCGAGAGACTGGTGTGTGGGTCGCTCTCACTGCCTCATGCTCTCTTTGGGAATGCCATAGGTGCAGTCCTCTGTGAGGTCTCATAGTTCTGTCTCTCCCTCTGATGCCCCAGAGTCAGTCCTCAGCTCTCCCTCATCGCCCAGATGCTGATGGACCCCAGGGAGGGGAGAACAAATCGAGCAGGAGGAGGAGGAGAAATTGGTGAGGGAATCAGATGACTGCAGGGACATGGAGATGTACAGGCGCAATGACCAAAATGAAGACTTCATTATTCAAGAAGAAGTCATTATTCTGTCGGATCACCCATCCAAGCCAAAGGTTCTCTGTTTTTTGGGGAGGGGGAGATCATTACACTCCATGTTACTGATGGATGGATGTGATCTTCCATCCAGCTGAGAACAGATGCAGTAGTTTGCACTGATAGTTATTTTATTGTAAGATGGCTTTGCCTTACGTCATCCCCTGACCACTAATGGAATTCAACCCACACTCTTTGCATAGTTTTTGCATATTATTGCTGTCTGGTCTATGTACTGTATCGTCCTGGGTTACAAGTTCCAACTGAACAAAATCACCACAGTTGTACAACCACAAGTCACTGAAGATTTGGCAGCACATAACATATACTATGTTAAGGTCATGACATTTTATCCTGTGCAAGGTTTCAAGTGCTAGAGTACTTGATTAAATCAGGGTATGACACTTTCACCTCATTCCATTGTAGATAAATGCACCTTATTTTTAATATTCAAATGTTTTATCAACTTTTTTGTGTATTTCATGTTCCTTTCATTTCATTGAGAGGTTTATTACTAAACAACTTAAATTCATAACTGATGATATAAGGTTTTAGATAAATGTGAAACTAAAATGGAAATGTATCTATTTAAGCTGCTTTGCAAATAAACTCTATTTTGAAGCAGGCATATTGTTGTATTTTCATTTCACTTTTTTAAGCATCAATTTGTCAGTGAAATTGTTTTTGTTGTTTGATTATATTCATTATTTAAAGTGAAAATGCTAAAAGCATGAGACCTTTAATGAGGCCTTCAGGCCCTCTTTTCTTGCCAAAAGCCTCAGGTGCTTTTTCTGTAATATGTAACTTGAATGAATAGTATGCTATGCTTCTTATACAACTACATGTTTGGGTTTCAGGTTTGGAATTTTTCGAATGAAGGTTATTAGCATGTAACGACTTACCTACTTTTGAATATTCTCTGTCACGTCCACCCCATACTGTGCCCTGCCCTCGCCCTGCCTCACCTTGGCTCTTGATCGGCCTTCCTTCCCCCCCCTCTCTCCCTCTCTCTTGCTCACTCTTTGGATTCCTCCATTCAGTGGCTGGCAGTTTTCCCATCCAGTCGGGTCCATACATGGCTAGAGCACTGTGTGGATCAGGATCAAGTTGTTATGGGAGAGGGGAACTTTTGCAACTTGGGGATCAGACGAAGCAAGACGGACAATCAAAGCTGCTCAGTCCATCTCAGAGGAGCCACCCAACTACATGGGCCCAAACTTTACTCGATCTTTACCTCGTCCATGCAGAATAATTACCCAGCTTTAGCATCTATTGTGATCTTGGGATCTTTTGGTCTTGTCGGTGAGCTTCTAAGGCTGACTCATTGACTCTAATGACAATCTCTATTCTAGGGTGAAATTTAGAACCTGACTAGTGTCGACTGGTGGCCTTAAGCAACCTGAACTTTAAGCTAAGGAATTAGCCCTAGTTACCACTGCTGTTTGGTCAGTTTATGAGTGATAAATCTCCAGCACTAGCCAGTCTAGGAATAGATGTCACGTCAGGTTCATCATAATCTAATCTCTAGATGAACTTCCTCTTTGAGTGTCCAAAACCATAAAGAGCCTTTGATTTCAAGCCAAGGCCAAGGCTTCACTTTAACGAAAAAAGTTCCTGAGTTTCAGAAATTTGAGGGTGGTTCATATATGGACAGGGCACATCAGCTTGGCCCCACACGCCCTCCATCTTAATCTCTGAGATATCAGACGTTACCATGAAGAGGGAAAAGTGATATTTCAGAGGCAGGGCTTCATGCTATCCACTTTCAGTGACATTGCTCTTTCTGTCTCTCACACTTTCTTTCCCTCTCTTCTCATTGTCACCACTCCCTACTCTTGCTACCCCTCTCTCTCTCTCTCTCTCTCTCTCTCTCTCTCTCTCTTTCTCACACACACACACACTCACACAGGCACACTTTTCAGTGGCTTTGCGCACTAAAATGGGCTTTGCGCACTGATGTCATTAGTGAGCTGCATGAGCCTGTGGCCGCAGCGTCTGAGGCCACCGGTTGCTACTGATGAGGGGAGACGGATGCACTGGGAGGGCGGATGGAGGGGAGGTGGGGTGTTGTGTGAGCACTGAGCCAGCGAAGGTCACATTACACTGACACAGTGAGCGGAGGGTTTTAAATAGCGAGTCTGACAGACACACCCTCCCCCCTGTACATACACACACACACACACACACACACACACACACACACACACACACACACACACACACACACACACATACTATTTGCAGACTGAGAGGCTATGGGTGCCAAGGTGCCGGGTCGTGAGGATCACTGTCCCAAAATGTTTAGTGTGAGTGCTGATTACCATCTGTGTGTGTTTGTTAGTGGGAGGGCAGAATCAAAGACTTGCTGCTTCTTTGTGTGTGCGCGTGTGTGTGTGTAACTGCGTAGGACTGGCATATCTGAGCATAGTGCTGAACTCTTGTGGAAACTCATGTGTTGACACTGGAATGAAAGGGTGGGCTGGATCAATCAAATGACTCCTGTGATTTCCACATCGTGAAAATTATCTTTTTCTAATGGTGTACATGTGTGTGTGTGTGTATATATATATATCTATATATATATATATATATATATATATATATATATCTTGTAAGTGCCTGTTGGAGTCTGATAGTTCATATTTATGCCGATATGACTTACTCCCCGCCCACCCCACATCCCCCTCAATCTCCTGATATCGCCTCTCACAGTCGTTTGCCACCTCTCATTTCCTCCTCCCTCTGTTCTCGATATATGGTCATCATCTCCTCGGCCTGCCTGCTCAACGCCCCCCCTCCCTCTAAAGTTAAACCCCAACATTTGATGACGGCGGAAAAGCCGGCAACGTATGCCTCTCTGCCCCTCTCTCCCTGCATCCCCACCCATCCCAACCCCTCCCTCCATGCAGACTTATGGACCGTAGCACCAAGCACGGCTTCCAGCATTTGCCCCTGTCACTCAGATAAACTGCCCCCCCTCCTTCTCATCTTACCCCGGGTTTGTCGCTCTCTCCGTCTGTGTCCCATTAGTGTGGTCAGTGCCACAGATACAGCCTAGCCCACCACCCCGCTCGTCTTTAGTCTTAATACGCTAAATCTGTGCCGAGAGGGAACAACGTTTTTTTTTTCCCGCTTGCTTGTGCGTGGGGCATTCAAGACACCTGATTTCTGTGGGATCTTCTCTGTCTCTTGTGGGATCAAGCTTGTGGATTGGACTTTTTGGAATACCTCGGCAGTTTTTTGCTGTTTTTTTTTTGCTTAATCTCGAAACTCCTTTCCATTTTTTTCTCTTTTGCCTGTTGTGTGTGAGAGCACGTGTGTGTGTGAGCGCTGTGTGTGGGTGTGTGTGCGTGCGTGTATAAAAGCAGTGTCATCGGAGGTGTCTGGTGCACCTTTTCCCTTGAGCA